>NC_091756.1:51966340-52053840 GCF_043380555.1 Nothobranchius furzeri | reverse complement strand
GATACAGATTGAAGAATAGCCTATAATTCATCCATTTAGGCTAAATGGACAATGGTTAAATTAAACTACTTAACCAGCAAATACGTCAACATTTGAAACCACAGAAACAGAATTAATTAGTACTTTGTTGTACCTTTTCGAATGGAAAACAAACTATGTAGCGCTGCGTTGTTCGGGACACGTGTTGTCCTGTCCAGCTGACTCCTCTGTGAGCTGAAGTCTGACCGTTATGGGCTCAACACACGGGAGGTGACAAACGACCACAATCAGCAAAATTCGTCGCTGTTATTACCTGACACATGGGAGGCGACCCGCGGCAGCGGCAAAGCCGTTGATGCGTTCTGCTCCATGGCGAAATTGAATCTTGATTGGCTGCGTCAGGTTGGAGGGAATTGAGGTTATTTAAGTGGTTCAGAGTTTTTAAAGCGGTAGATATGATGTTTCACAAGGTGCTGCTAGAGTTATGCGGCTCTGGCGCAGAAGGCGCAGGGCAAAGAGGTGCCGGCTGCGGCGGTGAAGGTGAATGGGACCATGGTTGTGGAGGCTGGTGTCTGCTTCCAGCCTGGCAGCAGGCCTGTGCAAGCAAGGCGCCGGCATATACTAATAATAGTCACCAACAATTTCCCATGCTGCGGCTTTTTTGCGAATATCTCTATATTCTTTGGTAGAAATATTGTAGAGTTATGGGAAATCCGTCAAAGCAAGTATGAACTTCTCCTCCATATTTGCTTGGAGATGTATGGAGCATCCTGTCTGCTCATTGGTCAGTGAAAGAAACCTCCGTTGATTGGTCCTCGTCCGAACGACAGCGATGAAAAGTTGAAAATATTTCAACGTCGTTGGGTGCATGACACGTGCACAAGTGCAAAATTTCACACGCACGTTTTTCGTGTTTCGCTTAATAGGAGGGAGACCCGCGATTATCGCTTTGTCGCGCACGTCTCATTGAAAATGAATGGAGGAGAGGCAATGTCTCCTCCCGTGTGTCGAGCCCATTAGTTTGGAGGTTCCGACCGCGGACGAGCAAAGACCGTTTATTAAACTGAAACAGCTAAAGACGTATTTTGTTCTGCAAAAAAAGAAAATACACATAATTATTGGGCTATTAAAGCAACCACGTTTGGCTTGAACCAGCCATTCAGCTGCTATGCTTTTTGGCAAATTATCAAATCCAACCAATCAAATTTCTAAGTGTAAAGGTAATTTATATAATAATTAACAATGTAATACAACACCAAATGAGATCACAACACAACCACATAAATATATTTTAGATACTGAAACATTAATCAGATGAAATAAAAAGAAATTATATTTTCTTTCTGGAACATTTCTCTTATCCGATGGCACCATCTAGTGGCTGACAAGCATATCACACAAACCCACTGTTCCTCTGTTTTTTTTAAGATGGCAACTTCACGTTTCTGTTTATAAATGTGCTTCTGTAGCCGACAAACAGAGCTAAAACATGCTGTTTTACGAGTATTATTCTCACATCATGTTGTGTTGTCATATATTTGTATTTTAGAGACTTACTTGTCTGTGAAAAGTTCATCAACTTTACATCAGCTGAGGTATTCCTTAAATTTGAAGCATGTAAGTGGTAGTCTAACGCTATTGGTTAGTTCTTGTCAGCGCTCCGTTTCCTATTGCACCGAGCTCTGCAGGGCGGGGGGCGTGTTTAGCAAATAAAAAAAAAGAAAAAAATAAGACAAATCGCTTACATTATATCACAGTAGATGATGAGAATTGCTTTTATGGATTTATGCTAAATCATACATCATTTCTGATAGGGGAAAACTCCGGAAAGCAGCTTTAACTGAATGCTAAGCCAAGACATCGTTTGAAATCAAAACCATATATCTATTTTATTAAAATCTAATTTTCACAGCTACTTACAAAAGTCATATATTATATATATATATATATATATATATATATATATATATATATATATATATATATATATATATATATATTAACCCTTACAATGCCACTGTAAATGTACCACTGAAGACATGAGTAATGGGAGCTGTGATGCTTGAAAATATGTTAATGTGATCAGTTCTGTGTTTGACTGAAAGCAGAACTGAGATAGTTAAAGATTTAACCTAAAAGGAACACTTAGCAAGGATCTGTGTCTGAATGTAGTTAATTTACAAGCAGCTACGGGGAGGATCAGTGACAGCAAAGCATAGTTTATATGTAACATAGAAGATTATTATTTAGAGAGCTTCTTGCAGGTCTCCTCCAGTTACAGTTGACCTGCTAACGTACGAGCTAGCTGTGGTAAATTAAACTCTGGTTTCCGTTTGGACAATTTGTCATGCACAATTAGGAAATTCTTTCCTATGAGTAAGGATTCCATTTGCCAGGCTGTTTGTGCTCATTCATCTCTCATAGTTTCCAAATGAACCCGTCAGAGCAGCAGCAGCACGGCGGTGGATTTGAAGGCCTCCCTGGCACCTCAGCCAGGGGACGTCATCCAGCTTCCGGGCTTGATCAATCAATCTTCAAGTTTGGAAATTGCAGTCACTCAGGCGCTTTCAATTAAGAGGGAATCTTGTTGTGCCTGTCAAAGACACTGTGAGGGAATTGATGTGAGCTTTATATTTCCCCTTGCAGCTGCGGACTTGTGGGATTTAAACCTCAACAGGTTTAATTAATAATGAGTGCTGTGGGGGGAGGAACCCGGGCCTCAGCTAGCGAACTAGTGGCTTCAGTGTGACACTTACATGTAAACTTGTGAAGGCGGAACTGCTCACTAGTTAACTAGTGAGCGTACGAATGCCCACTAGTTGGCTAGTGAGGTGCAAAATAAGTGTCACTAGTTCACTAGTGGGCCCCAAAACACCCACAAGTTAACTAGTGAGGTGCAGATATGATCACTAGTTAACTAGTGGGATGCAGATTTGCTCACTAGTCAACTAGTGTGTCCCAAAACGCCCACTAGTTAACTAGTGAGGTGCAAAAAAGCATCACTAGTTAACTAGTGAGGTGCAGACATGCTCACTAGAAGGCATCACTAGTTAACTAGTGAGGTGCAGACATGCTCACTAGTTAACTAGTGGGCCCCAAAACGCCAACTAGTTAACTAGTGAGGTGCGTATTTGCTCACTAGTTAACTAGTGAGGTGTGGATTTGCTCACTAGTTAACTAGTGGGGTGCATATATGCTCACTAGTTAACTAGTGGGCCCCAAAATGCCAACTAGTTAACTAGTGAGGTGTGGATTTGCTCACTAAGTAACTAGTGAGGCACATATATGCTCACTAGTTAACTAGTGAGGCGTGGATATGCTCACTAGTTAATTATTGATGTGCAAATTTGCTCACTAATTAACTAGTGAGGCACAAATATGCTCACTAGTTAACTAGTGGGCCCTAAAACACCCACTAGTTAACTAGTGAGGGTGTTGCAGACCTTACTAGTTAACTAGTGACATGCCTGTTTTGCTCACTAGTTAACTAGTAAGGTCTGCAACACCCTCACTAGTTAACTAGTGGGTGTTATGCCTGTTTTGCTCACTAGTTAACTTGTTACATCTAAAAGCACATACAAGCTGACCATTTTTGTCCACTAGTTAACTAGTGGAACATTTGAAGTCTCACTAGTTTGTATGTGTGGCAGTGCAGCAGCCCACTAGTTAACTAGTGGACACAAGACACACACTAGTTGCTGTTTTTGGAGCTGTCTAGTTCACTTGTAATGCAAAAATGTGCTCTTACTAGTCAACTAGTGACACATTTACCTTCATTAGTTAACTATTTGACATATTTGGCCTTTCTAGTTCACTTGTAATGGGACAGGACGGACTCACTAGTTAACTAGTGAGCATATCTGCATTATAATTTTTTCTCAGTAGCTTATAGAGGGCAAATTGAGCATTACACTGTCACTGGTTAACTAGCTGCAGGAAAATGCCCCTACAATTAGTAAACTAGTGCATTTTGAATAAATAAACACTTGACTGGCATTTTGTGTAACTAGTTAACTAGTTGGCAGTATTGCGGTCGCACTAGTTAACTAGTGAGCAATGTCGGCCTTCACATGCAAATGAAGAAATGCGGAACAATGTTGTGATTGGTCCATTTAGGACTGAGAAACAGAGAAAGTATGGCAGACTCCGTTCAGGCTGTTCTGAGAAAATTTGATAAACTAAGATCGTTTGAGCATAAAAATATGTTTTGACAACATTTGTAGTAAGAAAGTTGTGGTGTATTGCTGTAATCTTTGTTCAGCTAATGTGTACAGTCTTTAGTTTTTTAGTTATTAGTCTGAAAAAGTCTGCAGTCGGAAGGCAGCGGCAGACAGCATGTCTTTTTCTGTTGACAGGGAAGTGCAGATACTCCACAGAAATCTCCGTCGGATATATTGCTTTACATTTGTATGGAAGCGATAAGTTTAAAATACGGTAATAAAAAGGGCTCAAATTCACATACATTGCTATAAAGTTGGCCAGCTCACATGTTGCTTCAAAGCTATGAATTTGCGATGGGGTTGATGGGATTAAGAGCTAGTGGTCTAGTGGTTTAAGTGTATGGCTGAGATGGTAATAATTGTGGGTCCAAGCCCAGCTCACACATGTTAGTTTTGTGTTTTATTTTAATTTTTCCTTTTACATAATTTTTGTATGCATGTCAACAGAAAAAAAAACACTTAAAACTGTGAAACACGTTAATCCGTAACGGATTAGTGGGCAGTGTTACTTTGTTCATCTTCATACAATTGCCCCTTGGGGATGATTGAAGTTTTTTTTTTTTTTGTGAATACTGCTCAACAGAAAAACACCACAATCACTGATCAGTGTGCACAGCAGCTGATTAATTAATAGTGCTGCTGTGTGTGCTGAGGAGGGATGACGCTCGGCCAGAGAGATAAATATATGCCAAAATGCATCTAGTTGTAGCTTGTGATATGAACACTTGTAGAATACAATTTGAGAACTTTAGTATCAGAAATCTGAAGTAACATGTCAAACTTATACCTGAACACTTGTAAATGGTAAATGGCCTGTATTTGATATTGCACCTTCTAGAGTCCTGAAACCCCCCGAGGCGCTTTACAACACAATCAGTCATTCACCCATTCACACACTGGTGGGGATGAGCTACAATGTAGCCACAGCTACCCTGGGGTGCACTGACAGAGGCGAGGCTGCCGGGCACTGGCGCCACCGGTCCCTCCGACCACCACCAGCAGGCAAGATGGGTTAAGTGTCTTGCCCAAGGACACAACGACAGTGACAGACTGAGCGGGGCTCAAACCTGCAACCTTCCGATTACGGGGCGAGCACTTAACTCCTGTGCCACAGTTGCCCTGACTTGTAGAATAACATTTGAGAACTTGAGCAACAAAAATCTGAAATTGTATCTGAAACATCTCAGCGAGCAGAAATAAATGTTTGGAAGTATTCCAGACCCGTGGAGATATAAAGTTGCTGCTGGTCTAGTGAGCTTTGAAAGAAAAGCGTCTGGACTTCTTTGAGTTGCTTGAAGACGTTTCACCTCTCATCCGAGAGGCTTCTTCAGTTCTAAGGTCAAATGGTGGAGAGTCCCAGATTTAAACCCAGTGGGAGTTTCCCCCCGAAGAGGGAACAAAAGACCCCCTGATGATCTTCATCCAAAAAAATTAAGTGTCCAAAAAATACAGTTTTTCTTGAGAAACTAGAAGAAAAAATCCCCAAGAAAAGGGATAACTTTCATATAGTCAACAGAGCTACTCCAACATGCAGCCGCCCAGAGCAGCGTAGTTATATATAGCAAGCCATTTTTGTGTCATCTAGTTAACTAGTGAAGCCAAAATATGTTCACAAGTTAACTAGTGCACAATTCTGTCTCCCACTAGTTAGCTAGTGTGCACATTTTGACCCTCACTAGTTAACTAGTGAGACACAAATACCTTCAGCTAACTGAATGGTATGCATTTTGGCCTTTACTAGTTGACTAATGAGCCATTTTTGTGTCAACTAGTTAACTAGTGAAACCAAAATGTGTTCACTAGGTAACTAGTGCACATTTCTGTCTCCCACTAGTTAACTAGTGTGCACATTTTGACCCTCACTAGTTAACTAGTGAGACACAAATACCTTCAGCTAGCTGACTGGTATGCATTTTGGCCTTTACTAGTTAACTAGTAAGACACTTTTTGTGTCAACTAGTTGATTAGTGAAGCCTAAATGTGTTCACTAGTTAACTAGTGCACATTTCTGCAGTCACTAGTTAACTAGAGTGCACATTTTGACCCTAACTAGTTAACTAGTTGACACAAACATGGTTCACTAGTTAACTAGTGGACAGAAATGACAATTCTGCCTGATATCCGGATATCAGAATAAGTGCTCATTCGGCTTGCCATATAGCATTTTTTCTATAAGCTTCTGCAATTATCATCAGATTTATTTCCATCCAGTGTTCCATTACTGTGTCACCAACATCTTGCACTGATGATGGTAGAGTCTGACTGCTGCACAAAGCCTTCTCCAGCACATCCCAGAGATTCTCATTGGGGTTAAGGTCTGGACTCTGGTGAGTAATCCATGTGTGAAAATGATGTCTCATGCTCCCTGAACCACTCTTTCACTATCTGAGCCCGATGAATCCTGGCATTATCATCTTGGAATATGCCCGTGCCATCAGGGAAGATGGAATTACCTGGTCATTCAGTATATTCAGGTAGTCAGCTGACCTCATTCTTGGAGCACATCCTGTTGCTGAACCTAGACCTGACCAACTGCAGCAACACCAGATCATAGCACTGCCCCCACATGCTTGTACAGTAGGCACTAGACATGATGGGTGCATCACTTCATCTGCCTCTCTTCTGCAACCTCCTTAGATGTTTTCTCTGCTTGATGCATGCCAATGATCTGACCCTTCTGAAACAGACTAACATCTTTTCCACGATCACCAGATGTGTCTTTCCACATGTTGTTTAAGAAATGAGAAGCAGCTCATTGCACCAGTTGGGGTTAAATAACTTGTTACCAGCTGAAAGATAACCACATGCAGTAATTATCCAGTAGGAGGATCCTACATATTTGCTTTGTTAAATCCAGATGTTGACTTTTTTGGCCAGGCAGAGTTTACACACTGTGTTGAAACAGTGAATACCTCGAACCATGACAGGTGCCAGATGCTTTCCAGGTGTAATGAATGACTGTAGCTTTTTGTGTGTGAAAATTTGTTATGCCAAATTTTTACTGCAGTTTTTGGTTTTGTTAGCTTTTACATTAATTTAAAGGGATTCTTTGCAACTTTTTCATGTTTTTAAATAATTTTCTTGACTCAGTATGTGCTAAAGTTACCCTTTACAGGGTTAACGAATGGTTACCAGTCCCTGGTCCCTTGCATGCCTGGAGCTGCAGTCTGGCTCCAGCATATTTATTGTATGTTTTAATGAATCACTCCTCTAGACACTAATGAAGCCTGGGGAGACGTTTCAGCTATTAGATTATGGTGTTAAAATGACAAACGCACAGCAAGGAGATAGATTTTGCTCTTGGTTCTACAAACGGACGCTAGGGGGTGCTAAAGTAAGCCAAAACTGCCCTGTTCCCCTTTGAGTGAACACATTCCATGAGGAATATTATTTTTTTACATATTTCTCTTTTCTGAAGTTCATCTCAAGACCCCAAACATGTTAAAGGTTTTTTAATAGTCAGATGGAGAACCTCAGGAAATTAAGTTTCATTAAGCAAATGACTGCATTAAAGTGCAGAAACAGGTGATTTTAAATGTGCTGTTATTTTTTTTACACACCAAAGCCTCTGTTTTCTAGCTCAACAAATCTGGGACCCATTTTCTACATTTGATGTGGTGTTATAAAACCATTCTTTTAATGAAACAGTTGTTCTATCTTGGCCTTGTGTAAAGGGCCACATTGTAGATTAACTGAAGCACCCCTCCACTTTAACAACCGAACAGCTGAGGAGCAACTGGAAGAGTCTGACAGATTTTATGCTAAAACTCATATTTTTACTTCACAACAACCTCCTGCTGTTGCTTTCTGACAGCATCGTTCTGCTCCATTCTGCTTCATCACCATGTTGTCTTAAAAAAATGCACATCAACAAAATCTTTCTAGAAACTTTGAAAACGGTCTTAAAAGAGTTTTCGGACCTCATAGAGTTTGTTGGCCTGAATCATTCCTGCCATTTCAGCCCAAGAGGCTTTAGAAAAAGTATGCCCAAATTTGAATTAAAGCTGTTCTTGAACTAATTGGACTACAGGCATGGTTGAGGTGTTGCCCGCAACAGTAAAAAGGTATGTAAGTGATACTGTTGTAGAGTAATATGAGCTTTAATGCACAGAAAAATATACATTTTTGTGGTCACCTATTCATTTTTAATGATAAATGCTATAAAAATAACATCAGTGATGAGATATGGACTGGAAACATTATGTGTCAATAGCCTGAAGTCTTACTTGTCCCACACCAGATATTTCAGGATGTGATGGCCACATCCATGTCCACACAACGGTGAACATTAGTACACTCTTGTACTTTTATGATTTCAGTTTGTATGTTTATATTTCTTCGGATTTATTGTTTAGATGGCTTAAATGCATTAGTTCTAATTGTAAGCGCGCACATTTAGTTAACTGCTGTATTTTATGCCTTTCATTTGTTCAATTTAAGTTGATTTGTTTTCTCTTACCGGTGCTGAGAGGTTCTCCACTTCCTGCTTCCTGAGATGGGACAGGCAAACAGGGTTGAAGGGGTTCTGTCAGCTAAATACAGGAGGAGCTGATGGGGCCAAACCAATATCTCCATGAAGAGGGGACTGAAGGATTTCCTTTAGTTTATTATTTTGTCATTTGTTAATTAATTTAAGTTTGAAGTTAAATAGTTAGGTTTATGGGTGAGGGTGTTTAGGTTTATTAACGATCTGACTGTATTGATTTGTGGTTTTAGTTTTAGTTAGTAAATGTTTGTCTAGTAATCCCTATTGTTCATATGGTCTGATCAGCCAGTGTTTATATATACCCTTGTTTGTTTGTTAGGTCGGTTATGGTTTCAGTCAGTATGTATTTTTGTTAAGTTAGAAGTTTATTTAGTTTCAGTTTGTTTGTTTGACCTCTTTTAGGAGCTCGAGCTGTTTTTGTGAGGACATTTTAAAACAAAAAGGAAATTAAAGAGTCTATTTTTGGAAATTGCCTGTGTTCCTCCACTCATTTGGCTTGATCCCTCACACAGTAATAAATCTAAAAATTTGCATTTGTGAGATGTTTTTATGAGATAAGGTGCTAAAAGTGTGCCTTTTGGAGACCATTTCTCCATCCTTAAGAAAAAGTCTGTTATTTTTGAAAGCTTCCACATAGAATCATGACCTTGGGCTCTAATGAAAGGTTACTGATGGGACTGTCCTATCCCACATCCAGATCCACTCTCAGTTTTACTCACAGGGAGTAAAGAAGGCACACACTGATGTGTGTGGTGATTAGGTAGCGATGCGTAACTCCAAACTGTTGCTGTGAGAGAGTTGGTTTATGCTCACACTTTGCTAATAGCTGTGTTCGAGATGAGCCAGTTCTGCACAAATTAGATTATCGGTGATCGGCATGCAGTGCATGCCGGTTAGATTTGTGTCCGACTTGATGCCGACTTGCTCTGACGTCATGCATACGTAGGCAACGATAACCTTGTGTGATCAAGGTGGCTGCGGATTTTGGAGCAAGGCACTGCAGTTGCTCTCCACCGGCTGCAAAACCTAGGGGATGACGAGAAACACCTTGTTCTCATCTGATCTAAGATCTGATTGGTTCACATTCTGATCCAAACCACCAGTGGTAAAACATGAAATGTTAGTTGTTCACATGTATTCTGTAAATCATGTCATGTTGATGATAACTATAGGCCATAAAGAGAAATGTGATTTGTGTTCTTTTGTCACGTTTCCTAGAAGCACACTAAAACTACAGCTGATAACCTTTACTTATTATTACAGTCACATCTTCATATACACACGTCTACTATACATGATATCCACAAGCAAGAGGGGATGTGTTTTAGTTGCTAACAGGTGTAACGTCCAGCAATGGTCAGTTTTTAAGTACAGTTTGACCATTCAACATCTGGTCAAAATGGAGACACGAGACTGCATGTGTTCCCTTTAAATCGGCCTGCCTTCATCCCATCAGCTGGAGCTCAGAGCCTCTCTGCAGCTCTGAACACGTGATAACATACTGTCAACAATGATGTTCTCTCCTCAAGGTCCAAGCTCCCCTTATCGTCCTACAGGATTCTCCATGCCTTCAAATAAGGAACACTCGCAGCTCAGATCAGTTGCTAAATCAAAGAATGATTTCTTAAATGAAATATGAACTTCTAAAACTTATAAGCTAGATAATCATTAAATAAATGTTTGTTTATTGCTACTTATAATAATTATAGTATAATGAAATGTTTTCATTAATCTGTGCTCAATGACTGAAGTTTGAAATGATCGTTATGTTATGATTACATTGATTGATATATGTTTCAGCATGTTGATATGACAAGGTCATCACCATTTGCACTCACACAAGGACAAAGTAAAGTTAAGTTAAAAGCGTGACACATATGGGCCATTCCCATATGTACCGGGTCGGCCCGGGCCGGGTAGCGTAGGTTGTTTAATATCTGGGTGGCCTGGTATTTTTCCAGGCCAACCAAGGCTCATTCTCAGCCCTCTTCTCGAGGGGGTCTGCTTCAGGCCGACCAGGGCCAACACACCCACTGCTGACAGCAAATTCACACCTTCCATTAGAGCAAGCCTCTGATTGGTGGGTAGAATCAGCCCACATGGGCTTAAGACAAGGATGTGTGGAATCAACCAGGCCAAGCTGGGGCCAACTGGCTACCCGGCCTGGGCCGACCCGATACAGATGGGAATGGCCCAATAGATAGCCCTTTACCCCAGATCAGAGCATCTGGTAGCAGCAGGTTAGATGTCCAAATATCAGGAAATAAGACTCAAAAACCTGACAACTGAAGGTCAGATGTGGTGTGAGTCACTTCTACTTCCTGAAAATGGTTCACCAGTGTATTTTTCCCCAGAGTACAACATACATGGCATTCATTCCTACCAGAGACCCCTGCAAATGTTTTGATTAAATGTTCAACACCTTTAACATATTTGCATTAGCTATGCTAGCAACAGTGTTTTTGTAGCAGCTTCTTTTTGAAGCTCCCTTTTCTGGTTTGCATTTAATAATAAATAATAATGCATTGAACTTATATAGCACTTTTCAAGACCACCAAAGACGCTTTTTCACACTGCTAGTGATGGTAAGCTACTTGTAGCCACAGCCGTCCTGGGGAGGTCTGACAGAGGCGAGGCTGCCATTTGGCGCCATCGGCCCCTCTGACCTCCACTATCACAGGCAAGTTGGGTGAAGTGTCTTGCCCAAGGACACAACAGCAGGATACCCCTGGCGGGAGCTGGAATCGAACCCATGACCCTCCGATCATGAGGCAACCCGCTCTACCACCTGAGCTACTGCTGCATTTGAGTGGCTGAAGAAAAAGGAAATCTGTTGACAGTTTTCCCAAAAGTTAAATTCCTTTCCTTTTCAGCATCATGATGGATCGATGCTAGTGTTTGTTTTCATCCAGTTCCAAAGGGTGCTGGGAAGAGGCAAGCTGCATTTATCTATTAGCATTTTGAAGTAATTTTTTATCAAAGCTTTTTGTAAAACACATATTTATCAGATTTGGATATTTAAAGTAAAATCAACACTGTGAGTTTATCAGGTATTTTATGAAGCTCTTGGATTCTTGAGGCTCTACCTTTAACTGATGATCAGTCCATCACATCATATGATAAACTATTTTTAATAAAGCTCAGCTAAAACATTTAAAGCTGACATCATGGAGTATCAAGGATAATCAGTTTTACCATTAACAGTCTCCAGTTCATGCACATTGTTGCCTTGTGTGATTCAAAACTCACAGCAGCATTCAGGCTGTGGTTGGATGACAAACAATACTCAGAGCATGAGATGGTTAGAAATATTCCTCGGCATTTTCGCCACACAAATGCCTAATCCTCTAAGGTCAGATTATACATTTCTGAATGAACTGAATATTTAATTTAGGCCACAGAAATGTGGACATTCTGTTTAGGTTGCCAAACAAATTGTGTGATTTGTGAGTCTGACCTTTTCGACAAACATTTCTACATTACATTCAAGGTGGGAACTTCACCAGCCAGAAAACGAGTGCAATTTATTTCCTGCAGCAGTGTAAACAATGCATTGGAGCTGTTGTGTTTATCAAGCCTCCTTCTCGCTCTGGCAGGTGATCAACCAGCAGTCCCCGGCTTTGTGTCCCAAAGCTCCAGCTGGCTGTGAAACCAGGGAGAGCGGCAGGTTTAGTCTGAGATTTAGCTGCCTCTGAGATCAGAGACCATAAACTCTGCACCTATTCATCTCACTGAGGCTTTATGGAGGCTGTGGGTCTCCCACAGTGACAAAATTCTCAGATGTTATTATGCCTTCATGCTGCCGATTGGGTGCGCACACACAAGGTTTTACTTCTCAGAATGAAACAAAAGAAATTCCAGAAGATATTAAACTTGTTATTTACAATGAACTCTGTAAGGTTTTGGCCCAGACAGAGCCTCTGCCTTGTCACTCACTCAGGATGTTACCAGCTGTTTGTCAACAGAAGAAAAAGCAAGAGTCCAGGATGTTGCAGAGCTCTGACTTTTTATCCTTTTCTGGAATGCAAACAATCCATGACATTAGGGCATGGATTCCCCTTAACAAGCAATCAACAGCAACAACAGTACCGAATCCACCCTTTTTTAAAGCTAACTTGGGACCAGCCATTATGACATGGGCAGGGGAAACAATTAGCTTGAAATCCTGCAATCAATAAAGTACATCTCAACATCTCAACAAAATATGTCAAACAATCTATTTACATATTTACCTCCTACCTTAACTCAAAAGAACAAAAACAACAACAACTACACTTAAACAAACACAAGATAACCTCCCCCACCCCCACCCCCTCTCTTCAGTCAGTTAGTTTCTCCCTCAGTAGAGCTGATTAAGCACACCAGGAACTGATCATGGCTGCCTATGGGCGCGCTTCCATGGCAACACTTAATCAAATGACCTCAGAAAGAAGGGAGTGATGAACACCAGTAGATCAACTTAACTTAAAGTAATTTATAGATTACCAAGCGTATTTGACCTAAAACACACAGAAATACAGCAGTAAACCAAAACAAGAGACATAACTATTAGTGAGGAGATAAATCCCTCACAAACTCATTGTGCGTTGTCATTTATTTTTGTACAACACGTTTCACCTGAAAGTAAAACGGTTTCATTTGAGCGGTATTTTTCTTATTTTCATTTGTTAGTTTTAAATCTGGTCTGAGCTGAGTCTAGAAATACAAGAAAATCTATTTGAACTTTTATGAGCAGATCAACCTAGCACAAAGAGGAGATCGTCTTCAATGAGGTGTTGGAAAACAAGGACTAGGCCAGATGGACTCGTTAGGTGCTACTAGTGACAGAATAGTGGTGTTTTACCTGCGAGCTCCCTCCCAAATCGGATCATTTCAGACGCGAAACGGGAGTGAAAGCATGCCACTGGTACCACAAAGTCACCAAATCACGGGAGAGTTGCAACTTCACATGTGATTTCAGAAGTCCACACAATAACAAGCAAGCAGAAAAATGGCTGCATGTATTCAAAAAAGGCTTTGGTTTTTTTTGTACCATTTCCATCACCTACAGGGGTTTCACATGAAATGATGTTTATCTGCATGTAACTTTATTTTGAAAGTTTCTACATGTTTTACACTGCTTTTGTGTTTGACTTCCTGTCTGGCCCAATCTAAATGAGAGTTTCACGTGTTTTGGAAGTGTAGTACATAAAAAATGGACTTAAAACTTAACAATATTGTCCCTTTGCTTTTGGGACATGCACAAAATGTTACATTGTGCTAGGAAGGACTCGTCCACTATAACGGTAGCTAACTGCCGTGTAGCACATTTCGCGGCCGTTTCGGGCCGCTTTCACGTCTGGTGGAAAGAAAGGGTATGCTCCAAACTGTAGGCACTGCACAGGTCCAGTTTGGTAAAAGTGCTGGCTTGGGAGAGAGAGTTGTTTGCCATCAAGAATGGTAGATCTGGCAATGGAAAGGAAGAAGCACACCTTTTACTTTTGTGACACCCCGAGCACTAAAAGCAAAACCAGGAAAGGTACTGGTGTTAAGAACAGACTGGGAACATAACCAGTAAGAAGGGTGAAAAGGAAGAAAACACCTATGGAGTCAAAGGGTGGAAGAAGGCTGATGATCATCAGAGCTCATGACATGAAAGGAATGATGTCTACAGCAAATGGAGAACAGGCCAAGCTTCGTGGTCACCTGACCTAGCTGACAAACGGCCGTCACAGCTAATCAACATTAGCAAACACCAAAATGACTGACTGGGTTTTACAGATATTGAGCCAAAATCTGATTTGTTAGTAGCTGAACAACGACAGCTTGATTGTGTATGCTGTTATTTTCAAGCTTGAACTAAAATGACTTCAACTTTATGATTTGAGCCTAAAAAGGTCTTTTTGATCTTACATCAAAATGTAGAAAGTGAACAAAATCAAAAGTAGATCAGTCCAAGGAAGTGAACCTCATTGTTTTCCCCTTCATTAATGCACATGTTCTATATGATCAGTTTTATTTGTTTGTTTATTCGTTTGTTTGTTTTGTTTTGTTGTAACCGGGGGTTCTAGGTATGTTTCGACTGAATAAACTTTAGCAGCAAGACACTTTATTAAATGAGAGGTGTAGTCTTTGCCCAATGCTGCAGAACTCATAGAACTCATGTGAAGGTAACTACGGTTAAAATAATCACTCAAAAGAAACTTAGATGATGTGTTCAGATTCAGAGTCAGGTTCACATATATCAAAGACAAAAGACAGTTTTTCTTACTATAAATTTTCCAGCGTATTTTGCATTCACTAATATAAACTAATATGAGTTGTGAGTATCACTTAGGGACTGGTTTAGTTTAAATTATTTTTAAATCAAAAAATAACTACATTATTGAAATGCTGTGTTTAACATTTTTCTTGAAACTACTTCATATTTTGTTCTTCAGAGTGACCTTAATTCTACATTTATCCAGATGTGGTTCCTTATTTAAACAGAATCATGTTCTATTAGCTTACATGTGATTTTTTTTATTTCCTTACATTATTGAAAATGAGTCTTTATTATGTGGAGGCGTTGTTAGGTGGAAGAAACCCCAACCGGCTGAAGGTTTTATTTAAATCACAGCTGCTTCTCTTCAGCACTGACGACAGTCATGGTTCTGCAGCCAGAACCCCGTTGGACCCCACAGATGTGACCCGTTAAATAAATGGTTTTTTATCCATTCACAGATTTCCATAACACAACATTGAATAAAAGTCAGGTCTGTGTTGAACTAAAGCTCTTATAACTGTTATGTTTAAACCCTGTAGGGTGTCACCATGAGACTCCACCTGCAGGATTTTTGAAGGATACTTAGATGACAACGTTTGACTTTGCTCCACCTTCAGGCGCTCCTCTGATTGCTGTGGGTCTGTTAATCGACAGAAACGGCCAATTATACTTACTGGCCTTCATCCTTTCATCGCCCTCGTATGGAAAAATCCATTCCTATTAGGACTTTAATCATTGCTTATACAGGAGAGGTAATTTATCTTTTCAGGCTGCTAGTGTGGTAAATCAGGAGTAAAAACACGTGCAGGAACACAGATGATTCTGTACAAGGTGTAGTTCTAGAGCAAGGCAAGGCTGAAATTTTAGCCCCAAACGAGAGACTGAAGTCAGTTTAATAGTCTGAAGCTGCAGGTAGAAAGAGCAAACCTGAATTTCTTCAACAAACAGAAATCCTCGTTTTCCTCAAAATCATTGAAGTTAAGAGTTAAAATAAATAAACTGAAGTTGTCTACATTATTGTCACAAATATGAATCTCATCACTGAATCTTTGTATTAGAGAGCCAATGTGCTCACTGACCACTTTATTAAATCTATCTGTTAACATTCATTTTTAATTAGCCATTCACGTGGCAGCAGTTCGGGCCTTCAGGGTGCTAGACGTGGCGAAGACGACTCGCTGAAGTTCAAACTGAGCTTCAGAATGGAGAAGAAAGTGGATTTAAGGGACTTTGAATGTTGGTGCCAGATGGACTAGTCCGAGAATTTCAGAAATGGATACAAGGATTTAATCTGACAACCATCGCTGGGGTTTACATGGAATAATCTCAAAAGAGAAAAGTTCCAGTGAGCAGCGGTTGTGTGAATTAAAATGACTGGTTGAGGTTAAAGTTCAGAGGTCAATATGCAAACTGGCTGGAGATGATAGAAAAGCAAGAGGAGCTGACATAACCACTGGTTCCAACCACAGAATCTACCAGAATATTATTCATCTGAGTTATTCTGATCCTCATTGAAGGCGTGTTTAAAGTGAGACACTGGTGGTTTAAAATGCTGCAGAGCACCAGCAACAGGAGATATCTGTGGGTTTATTAGAAGCTGTTTTCATCTGGACCAGATCTGTTTCTACTGTTGGACATCAGCAGCAGCAGAGTGAAGAACAGCTGCATCAGTCTGAAACGGAACCCAGTCCTCTTCATCATCTCACAAGATGCTCCTCTTCCTCCTGCCTGACTGCCAACTCCTCGCCTCCATCACCATCACACAAATGAAAAGTGCATCTGCTGAAATTAGTCACTCAGTCCACCAGTTAAGCTAAAAACAAACCAGATTCATTCCACTCAGGAGATAATAGGACAGACAGAAGAGCTACAGCCACCACTGGTTCTGTTGGTCCAACGTAAAGCAGCTGATGATGGGGAAACGTCAGAGGAGATGAAAATGACTCGGTTTCATCGCAGTGCGAAACACCCAGGCTGAAGGATGTTTGAAGAAACACAACAAGAAGGACACTGGTAACCATTTTAGCACAGAGTTGTACATATTACATGTTTTCATTTCTTTATTTGTTGCATAAATTAGATAAAGAAGCTCTGGGTCATTTATTGTAAAATATAGTATAAATAAAAATAGTTTATGTAACTGATATAGTTATTTAAAAAGTTCAGAACAATAAACAACAACAAAAGAAACCAGCTTCTCTGTTTTCTTCTAAACCAGCCTGTTTTACCATCCACTCACAACTCCTCAATGCTCTTTTGCTAGGAAGACAATGAAACGTTGTCAGCTCTGTGATTGGTTGGCCCTATGTGCAATCCCCAGCTGACAATACGAGTCAGGGATATCTTTTCATTTAGCCTTTATAACAAGCTCTACCCACTGTAGGACTGACCAATCAGAAGCATTCTTCAGCCCTTCGTTGTAAACTTTTCAAAACATTCTCAGAGGAGCTGAGTCTAAAGATGCTACTGCTAATCTGTTAGCTCTAATCTGTGTGTGAATGGATGAGTGATCCACTGTAGTGTAAAGCGCTTTGGAGTCCTTACTCTGAGAGGTGCTATACAAGTGTGGGTCATTTATCATTATCTACTGCTCTTAGAGTTAACTTTTAGACAAAAGTTGGAATAATTTACCAAAAGCAAACAGAGTCAACTTTGTTGAGTTCACTGAGAGGTCTCAGAAGGAGAAAGAAGAAGAAGAAAATATCATTTCTATAGCGCCTCTCAAGATAAAAATCACGAGGCGCTTCACAAAAACAAAAAATGTGAAAATATAAAAAAGCATTTAGAAAATGTTTAAAAATTTAAAATGAGCAAAAATAGACAATTGTAATTAAAAAAATGTTAAGAAAGAGAGAGAGTGAACAGGAAAGAGGGAAATCAGTGGATCCTGAGGAAGGTGGAATAGGTGGGGAGAGCAGAATAAAGAGAGAGTGGTTGAAGAAGGTCAAACAAAAGCCAGCTTGAACAAGTGAGTCTTCAGCTGTTTTTTGAAGGAGACCACTGAGTCCACTGATCTCAGGCTCAGGGGGAGAGAGTTCCAGAGTCTGGGGGCCACAGCAGCAAATGATCCGTCACCTTTGGTCTTTAGCCTGGTGCTGTACAACCAGTAGGCTTTGATCACTGGACCCCAGGGACCTGCTGGGGGTGTAGGGACTAAGAAGATCACCAATATATGATGGTGCTTGTCCATGTAAGGCCCTATAGACCAGAACCAGGATCTTGAAATGAACCCTGAAGTTGACTGGCAGCCAGTGAAGCTGGAGGAGAAGCGGGGTGATGTGGGTGTGTTTGGAGGACTTGGTCAGAAGCCGAGCACAGGCGTTCTGAACCACCTGTAGACGGTTCAGGGAGGTTTTGCTCAGACACGTGAAAAGAGAGTTACAGTAGTCTAAGTGTGAGGAGATGAATGTGTGGAGAACTGTCTCAAGTTCAGAGCGAGACATAATGGGACTCAGTTTAGCAATGTTCCTGAGATGGAAGAAGGAAGAGCGAACAAGAGAACTAACATGAGAATCCAGGGCGAGAGCTGGGTCAAAGGTCACGCCAAGATTTCTGACGGAGGGTTTGGTGTGAGAAGCAAGCTGACCAAGAGAGTCTCTGATTTTGGGAACCAGCTTGTCTGGGGCACAGATGAGGATCTCAGTCTTATCTTCATTCAGCTGTAGAAAGTTCCCACCATCCAGGTTTTGATAGAGTCTAAACAGGTGTGTAACAGGTTAAACAGATGAGTTTCTTTATGGTTTGTGTGTGTGTTATTTTATTTGTAAGAATACTGAATAAACATCAGATTTATAACTGAAAGTGATTCATTTCATTATTTAGAGGTAGCGGATAGACTTTGTTGTCAGTTAATGTCATCAAATGGTGAGTCATTGGTTGTCCTTGTGCTGGGTCAATAATGATTCTGATTTTAAAGTAATCAGATTACCAGGTAAGTCCCTGTTATGGCTCTAGCTATTCAAACCGAAGGAGCTAATAACATCTGCTTTTTCCTCTGACTAAATGTTCCTGTCTGCTGCTCTGACGGTCACTGATCACCGGTTCTGATGCGTCTGTGTGATGTCACACGGAGCTATTGTCACAGGTTTTAGCTGTTTCTCTCTGCTGTTTGTCATCCCTGATTACCTAGAAGCCTGTAGGATTATGTCTGAGAGAAGTTGACAGTCAGAGGGGGTGTGACTGAACCGAATTATAGGTGATAAATGTTTGAATACATTTAGTCAAAGGTGTTTTCAGGAATAAAAGCTGACCATTTGACTTAAAAACGGACGTTAAAACTGTTTCTCACTAACAGCTAACAGCTCAGCTAACCTTCCAAATATAAAGCAGTGATGGGCGTCACTTTATCTGTTACCATTTGTAAATAAACGGACACACGAGGGGCGTTGAAAGTGTGATTCTAAATCAGAATAAAAATGGATGCAGGTTTAACGACCTCATTTCTTGCCAGTTACAGAGTTATTGGTGAATCAACTGAGTCAGTTAAACACAGATCTGTTCATAAGCAAACTGCAAAGTTTATAAAACTCTCCACAAACGGGTTTAATACGATCAGATTTAGTTGTCTAATGTTGGCTCAATGGTTCAGAGGCTCCACTCACAGAAAACCATCAGTCACACACGCATTCAGAGAAGCTCTGGATTAGAGCTAAAGAAAACCGGTGGGAGCAGGTTCAGAAAGCTGTTATTAGGCTGTTTCCTGTCCTGCTGCTCTCGCTCAGCCCACGGGTTTGTCTCCGCAAATTACCAAGAACACTAACACAGCTTCTCTGAGCATGTCACTGCTTCTTTAGGGTCAAACACCCCGCGACATGCTACATTTGTTGGGTCCGGAGCCTCATGAGCTGGCGTTGTGTGTGCAGGTGCTGGAGGTAAACGCTATGGCTGAGCCTCCACTCAGAGCGCAGGAAGCCTTCTGCGTTGTTCCAAACTGGGTTAGTTTATCTTATTTAGCAGCAGGGCGAGAAGAGGCCACAGCTGCTCATTTGCTTTGCCAGCCTCAACAGATTGGATTCCTGCAGTTCGAGCTCGCTTTTCCAGAACCAGCCAGCGGATAAGCAGGCTCTCCTTCTGCTAGCCACCACAGCAGAGTCGTAAATCATCCCTCGTCAGCTGCCTGGCTCATGGGATGAGGTAATCTCTCCTCCTCAGGCTCTTTATAAGAAGTGACTTGTTATCCGTTTGGCCTGAGGGGCGTTCAGGGGACCTTCAGACCTGGAAAACAGCCCACAGGGGACAGCGAGAGCTGCAAAGTGAATCAGATCGGGATCGTCTCCAGGTGGTCAGAAAGCAACACTTTTACTACCAGAAGGTTCACACATTCAGGACATTTTACTGTGGTCAGTTACAGCTTTAATCTTCACTGGTATCTTCTAGATTCTGCAGGTCCAACTGGACCAGCGTGAGACAACTAAATGGGTTGTTTATGGGTTTTCTGATTGATTTGTCCAACTTCCTGTGGTTCATTGTTTCAGCTTTACGATGCGGTTACAAGAAAAATCACTCCTAACTCTCTAATTATCCCTGTTCCCAGGTCAGTCGTTTACAGTTACACTTACAGATTAAAGAGGCACGTTTCCCCGAAGAGCTCACGGAGACCGAACGGCTTTCAGAAACCCGACAGATCCAAACAGGTGTACTCGCTGCTGGCTCTTCTCGTTACCTGACTACCATCAGATATTTTTAATGGATCGGTCTGTGCTGACGTGTTTATAATGTTGTTATCTGAAGGATCAGAGCAGACACAAATGAGAGTAGAGCAATTGTGTTTGGCTTCTGTCGGATATTTCTATAATTACTGAGATTTAATTACAGACATTTTATTATTCTCAAATGCTTTTCTGGACAAATACATAAAGTTCATGTGTATAATAAACATCTACAATGTTGCTGTTTTTTAATAGACCAGTCACCTTCTGGTTCAGATCTGAAGGCAGCCTATTGCCACATAATCAATACTTGGAGTTTGCTTGCCCACCTGCCTCTTGAAGGCCAACCACATGTTCTGAACCGGGTTAGGGCCTAGAGATTTTCCTGGAACTAGGCTCAAGATGTTGCTCTTCAAGCCACTTAGTTCTCACTTTAGTCTCATAGCACTTTACCATGCTGGAAAAGACTCACCACTAAACTGTTCTTGGATGGTAGGAGGATTTATCAGATAAAACTACTTCCTCTCTTTTCCTGGTTCTGTAGCAGGATACCAGTCAGTCTTTTAGGGGGAGAAGTGGTTTTTCCTTCAGTTTTCTCCTCGCTGTGCTGCAGACACACACCTCTGCTGCCATTCCTGGGCACGTTCTAGACAGGTGGTGCCTTGATACCACAACATGATCAACCGTAGGAGATGGTACTGTCACTGGACTTTACTGGGAGCCCTAAAGCAGTCTTCACAAATTCAGAATAAATATGTTTTTTGGGGGGTGAGGGAGTTTGTGATTAACTTGAACCCACACCTCATAATAATCTGGGGTTTGTGCAAAATGCCATCTTAAAACTGCAGGCAGAAAACATTGAGATGATCAATAGTTGGGTCACTCTCAAAACTTTTGGTTATTGATTTAAATTAGTTTGCAAATGATCAAGTTTTACTTTGAGTTATTAGTTTATTTGCTTTTCCTCTTAAACATGTGTTTGGCAAAACTGAATTTTACACATTTTCATCAGAAGTAGCGAAACAGATGTTAGTTAGACAGATAATTCCATATAATGTGACTCATGTCGCAAGTTCCTGCTTCCTGGCAAAGATTAGGTGGAATGATCAGCTTTCTCATCAAACCCCAACTATTTAAAGTCTGAATGTGACTTTTCCACCTAGCAGAACAGATGTTTTCTGTTTGGTGTCTCTAGATGTGACGCCCTGCTGTGTGTTTGCATTTCTTGACAATCTGACCTAAAACGTATTTTCATAAACCTGAGGGCGTCTAATATCCTGAACATGCCAGACTGATAACCGGATATCTGATATTCAAACAGAAGCAGAACCAACATCTAGTTTCTTCCAGTTTGATGGTTCTGATTCTGACTCTGCTCCTGATGTTCCTCGACCTCTAGTTTTCTTTCCAGGCACAAATAAAACTACAGCAGCTGTTTTTACTCATGTTGTGCACATTCAACCAAAGAACTGGGAGTGGAACTAATTAGAGAAAGCAGCTGCTGCTGTGATCCTAACAGATGAAATTTCGCCGACTTCGGACCTTGGCTGTGCAGGATTTTGCACCACTGATGCACAAGAATGCAGTAAATTGGGTCAGAGGTTGAATGAAGGTCCTGATTTCTTGTGTATCAGCTCTTTCACCAATCAGCACCTCTTCATCCTCCTCCATCACATCTCCCCTCCTGCCACTGATCCTCCTGGGGGAGCAGAGAGGAGGGGTCAAACGAACCGGGAAATGTCACCGGTGATCAGCAACACGGCTGGATGAGGCAGATGCTCAGGCGGGAAGGAGGGGGGTGGGGGGTGGGGGGTTCAGGGCCGAGGTTGAAACACTGTCACTTCTGATCTGAGTTCAGTTGTTGCTGCTCCCAAGTCAGTCAGGATGTCAACAGGCTGAAGGAAACTACAGAGTCCCTGAATCCAGCCAAGCAGCACCAGCTCCTTGGCACAGAGGAGGTGATGGAGCTTCAGCCCATTTCACCGAGGAGCCAATAAAACCTGCTGCTCAGGTAAACTTCCAACCTGTTGCGTCTCAAATCAGTGAAACCATCACAACTATGAGGTGGATCACTAAGGTTATTCATGATCAGCTGAAAATTTACATAAAAGAAACTGAAGTGGGTAAAAATCTTTTTATTTTTTAGAGTTGTATTTCTATGTGGGGTTTCTTCCCAAAGCAGCGCTGTCATTGCTTTTTGCTTTTAGGAGAAGTTATAATTGTTATTTATGGCATCTGTTGTGTGTTTCTGATTTATTGATTTAGCTGTTTGTATGTTATTCAATAAAAATACATTTTTATGTTTAAAAAGTAATTTCCACGAGGAGAGATTAACTTAAAGAGCCTGTGTCAGGCACACCTCACAATCAGAATCAGAAAGGTGTGCCAGAATCACAACATTAGGAATTTGCTGTGGTACTTGATGCAAGAAAAAATAAATGATAAGCAAACATTAGAATTGGGAAATAAACACAATGAAATGATAATGATATGGGGAGGCAATAATCAGAGAAGCGGCTACAAGTCAGTGCAGATACTGGTCAGAGCGGATAAAGTATTGCTGTTGGCACTGCTGAGATATTTTTTATGACATCAGGTATTTTCAGGACCCATTACTTCTACCTGGAAATAGGACACTTAACACCCCCCAAATCACCCATTTGAATTCTACAATGGTACATAGCTACAGGCCTGGATACCGCCGAGTCATGCTTGCTACAGATTAACCGTCATGTTCCACTCAGCCCCAGAGCAGGAGCACATTGTCCACTCTAGGCAACAACAACAAAAATGTATTCTCAACTGTGGAGATTAAACTCCTTGCTGGTTTAACGGAGACACTGGTCATCAGTGTTTACAGTTCAGGGAACGAGGGAACCAAACTCGAGAGACGGAGGAGCAGGTTGTGGGGTGTTTTCAAGAGGAAATAATAAAACAATGTTAAAGGCTTCAAAACATGGATTTTGCATCATAACAGGACCTTAATGTTCATTATTTTTAAGAGCGGACCCCTGTGAATTATGTAATAATTTGAAAAGTTTTTTCTTAATTGTTACTGTGTTTTTTAAAATGTTCAACGTCACTGAATCAACAAATATGTCAATGGAAACAAAAGTCTATAGACTATTTCAGATGTTGCAGGTCAAAATATTTATACATAAATATCAAGTCATAAAATGCCACGACCTACTATTATCATTTTAAATCATAATTAATTTAAGAGATACTCATTAATTTATCATGTCCTTCTGTCTTAACATTTTTTTACTGATTAATTCCAATGACAATATTTGACCATACCATGAATAGTTCCAAACCCCTTAGAAAAAATCTGAAGTTTATTTGTAATTTGGCAGTTTTAACTCTGCAATTGTTTCACTGGCCAAATGTTGCCTATGGGCCTTGACTTTGACATACTGTATGTATGGTAAAGTAGTTATTTAGTATTGTGTTGCTTTCAAACGTTCACCTACAGAAAATCTGAGAAATCATTGTTGCAACTAGGAGGAAATGATGCTTTTAGGCTAAAGTCATTAAAATAAAAAAATATGTTCTATGCACATCTTTCAGCTTCAGCTGAATCAACTTTCAGCTAAAGGGCAACAAACTCTCCAAAATAAAAAAGTCTGCAGCTCACTGATTATTCTGTCACCGCCGTGCTGCCCTTAGGTGGACAAAGAACCAAGTCAATCCACCGCAAACCTAAAATATGTGAGCATAAAGCTGCTGAAGACGTAATGAACTCCATAATTTATAGTCTGTTGAACAGAACCAGCTAAAGAGAGGCTCGTCACAGCAGCCACAAACCAACAAAACCCGAGGACACGAAGGGACACGTTCCCTCAAAGTCAAAAACACGTCTTTTCTTCATCAGCTAAAAAGAAGCAACAAAGATGAAGGACTTTCTGACTTTGATGACAATTTATTTTACTGTTTTTGGTTGGAAACATTTTCTTTACCTGTCAAACAGAGCCATCCATCATCAGGAGACTGAAGTTTGAGCTTTAGAAGAGTTCCTGTATCACCGTCAGCACGTTAAAAGTGGCCCATCTTCCAAAAAAAGACATAAACCTCTGCTTTTTTTCCTTATTGCCAAAAAAACAATCGTTTAAAATTTGGAGATAGAAAAAAAATCCTAAATTTTACTCACTGGACTAATCTTTGAACTTGAACATTTCACCTGGGTGTAAAGCTGCACAGGTTCCAAAAAGAAGTCATAACAAAGTTTTTTGTTTAAAAGCTGTTTTAATTGAGATTTTTTTGCTAAAGAAGCTGAACTGATCCACATATACCAAACTCAACAACCACTCTACAAGTGCGCCCGATACAGATAAGTATGTTTTTTCTCACCAATGTTACGTGATTGGTTCTAAACACCTTTTAAGATGTTTGCACTCGTATCAACATTGTTACTATGTTTATGTTTATTCATCTGGCAGACTCTTAATTAAAGTGGTATGTTTTTGGTTCTGTGGGAGGAAACCAGAGAAAACTCACACATGCTAACTGTGGCCTTCTGGCTGTGAGGGAACAGTGTTCCCAACAGCAGTGCAACTAGCTGTTACTGTTGTTGGCTTTCGTTTAGAAATAAGACTCATGATGATGATGATGGGATGCAACAAAATATTACCACAATGGAATATTTTGTGTTCTGATACTGAATTGATATTTCAAAAGCAGCGTTTGTTTTATTTTCTAATTGAGAATTTACATGTAAACATTTACTGCATTTCTTTTGTGAGGTGTAATTCAAACTCAACTACTAGGTGGCGACAGATTTGCCAGCTTTATTCTGACGGATAAACGAGATCTTACAATAAAATTGTGATAAATATCGTAGCACCAAATTCTTGCCAATACAGACCCCATTACTAATATTTCTGTTTGGTTAAAACAGCGACTGTTACATATATTCTCGTTATTACGATTCCATCAGACATGACTCTGTCCTTTACTCTTCCCATCACTGACTTGATGATCGTACACACGGTGGCTGATGGAATGAGTTGCTGTGCTGTGGGGGAGGTGGTGGTCCCTGGGTGGCTCCCAGTTCCTGTCCTGCTCCATGACACAATGAGAGGATGGCTCAACACTGCACAGCTCCTTCAACGCCCCACACTACAGCTTATAGAGTAAGAATACTGAAAATGGGAAATGGTATGAGGGAGGACGTAAACAGACCTATAATGAACACTTGGAGGGCAAGCAAGGCATACATCTGTTAATTACTTCTCCACTTGCCTGCCATGTCTTCTTGAATGCACACACACATGCACGCATGCGCGCGAAAGCACACACACACACACACAAACACACACACACAGGAGGGAATAAAGAGGGAAAACTATAGGGGGAGGCATGCTTGTGGTGCCTGATCCAGATTGGTTGGATGGCTTGGGATGAGGTTCCTGGGCGTGCCTGAGGGCCTCCGTGTCCTTGCTGCCTCGCATGTGATCCACTCTGTAACATTCAGAGTCAATTCAGGCCGAGGGAAATGGGAAGTAAATACTTTTGATTATTATTATTATATTTGTATTGTTTAGCTAATGCAATTTTAATACTACAGGAGACAGCTCCACAAATGTTTGAAACAACATCTTTGATCAGTTCTGGTCTAGAGAGCTCTCGCTAAAAAAACTGGAAGCTGTGGACAAGGAACATTTTTAGGCTGTTTTCCTGCAGCAGAAGTAGAATTCACACAGGAATCAGCCATTAATCCTCTCCCTGGGCTGCCACCTTACCGTGGTGGAGGGGTTTGAGTGTCTCAGTGATCCTAGGAGCTAAGTTGTCTGAGGCTTTCTGCCTCTGGTAGGGTCACCCATGGCAAACAAGTCCTAGGTGAGGGATAAGACAAAGAGCAGCACTAAGACCTCTTATGATGAATTATATAAATGGAAACTGTGTTCCCTCGCCCGGACGTGGGTCACCGGGGCCCCCCTCTGGAGCCAGGCCTGGAGGTGAGGCACGTTGGCGAGCGCCTGGTGGCCGGGCTTTCAGCCATGGAGCCCGGCCGGGCACAGCCCGAAGAGGAAATGTGGGTCCCCCTTCCCATGGGCTCACCACTCGTGGGAGGGGCCAAAGGGGCCGGGTGCAGTGTGTGGCAGGTGGTAATCGAGGGCGGGGACCTTGGCGGTCTGATCCTCGGCTACAGAAGCTGGTTCTTGGCACATGGAATGTCACCTATCTGGTGGGTAAGGAGCCTGAGTTGGTGTGTGAGGTTGAGAGGTTCCGACTAGATACAGTCGGACTCACCTCAACGCATGGCTCTGGCTCTGGAACCAGTTTCCTTGAGAGGGGTTGGACTTTCTACCACTCTGGAGTTGCTCCCACTGAGAGGTGCCGAGCAGGGGTGGGCATACTAGTTGCCCGCCATCTTGGTGCCTGTACATTGGGGTTTACCCCAGGGGAATGGGTTCTGACTGTGGTCTGTGCTTATGCACCAAACTACAGTTGAGACTACCCACCCTTTTTGGAGACCTTGGAGGGGGTGCTGGAAAGCGCTCCTTCCGGTGACTCCCTCGATCTGCTGGGGGACGTTAACGCTCATGTGGGCAACGACAGTGAGACCTGGAGAGGTGTGGTTGGGAGGAACGGCCCTCCTGATCTGAATTTGAGTGGTGTTTTGTTATTGTACTTCTGGGCCAGTCATGGATTGTCCATAATGAACACCATGTTCAGACATAAAGGTGTCCATATGTGCTCTTGGCACCAGGATACCTTAGGCCGCAGCTCGATGATCGACTTTGTTGTTGTTTCATCTGACCTGCGGCCGCATGTCTTGGACACATGGGTGAAGAGAAGGGCGGAGCTGTCAACTGACCACTACCTGGTGATGAGTTGGCTCAGATGGTGGGGGAGCATGCCAGTCAGACCAGGCAGGCCCAAACGTGTCACGAGGGTCTGCTGGGAACGTCTGGCAGAGTTTCCTGTCAGAAGGAGCTTCAATTCTGCCCTCCGACAGAACTTCCAAAATATTCCGGGGGAGGCGGGGGACATTGAGTCTGAATGGACCCTGTTCCATGCCTCCATTGTTTAGACGGCCAACCGGAGCTGTGGTCGCAGGATTGTCGGTGCCTGTCGTGGTGGCAACCCCCAAACCTGCTGGTGGACAATGGCAGTTAGGGATACTATCAAGCTGAAGAAAGGGTCCTATCAGGTCTTTTTGGCCTGTGGGACTTCAGAGGCAGCTGATGGATACCGGCAGTCCAAGTGGAACGCGGCTCAGGTGGTCGCCAGGGCAAAAACCCAGGCATGGGAGGAGTTCGGTGAGACCATGGAGCAAGACTTCTGTACGGCTTCGAGGAGATTCTAGTCCACCATCTGGCGCCTCAGGGTGGGAAAGCAGTGCGCTACCAACATCTATAGTGAGGACGGTGTGCTGCTGACCTCTACTCAGGACGTTGTGGATTGGTGGGCAGAATACTTCAAAGACCTCCTCAATCCCACCGACAGTGAGGAAGCAGAGTCTGGGGAGTTTGGGTTGGCCTCTCAAATCTCTGGTGCTGAGGTCACTGAGGTGGTTAAAAAGCTCCTCTGTGGCAAGGCTCCGGGGATGGATGAGATCCGCCCGGAGTTCCTTAAGGCTCTGGATGTTGTGGGGCTGTGTTGGCTGATGCGGCTCAGCAATATCACGTGGACATCAAGGGCAGTCCCACTGGACTGGCAGACCGGGGTGGTGGTCCCCTTATTTAAAAAGGAGGACCGCAGGGTGTGTTCCAAATACAGGGGGATCACACTCCTGAGCCTTCCTGGTAAGGTCTATTCAGGGGTTCTGGAGAGGAGGATCTTCAGCTTTCGCTGGAGTGGTTCGCAGCCGAGTGTGAAGCAGCTGGGATGAGAATCAGCTCCTCTAAATCTGAGACCATGGTCTTGATTCGGAAAAGGGTAGAATACCTTCTCCGGGTCAGGATGAGGTCCTGCCCCAAGTGGAGGAGTTTAAGTATCTCGGGGTCTTGTTCACAAGTGAGGGAAAACTGGAGCATGAGATCGATAGGCGGATTGGTGCTGCATCTGCAGTGATGTGGGCGTTGTACCGGTCTGTTGTGGTGAAGAGAGAGCTGAGTCAGAAGGCGAAGCTCTCGATTTACCGGTCAATCTACGTTCCTACCCTCACCTATGGTCATGAGCTTTGGGTAGTGACTGAAAGAATGAGATCGCGGATACAAGCGGCCAAAATGAGTTTTCTCCAAAGAGTGGCTGTGCTCTCCCTTAGAGATAGGTTGAGTAGCTCAGTCATTCAGGAGGGGTTCGGAGTAGACCCGCTGCTCCTCCACATCGAGAGGAGCCAGTTGAGGTGGCTCGGGCATCTGGTCAGGATGCCTCCTGGATGCCTCCCTGGTGAGGTATTCCAGGCACGTCCAACCAGGAGGAGACCTAAAGGTAGACCCAGGACCCGGTGGAGGGACAATGTCTCTCACCTGGCCAAGGAACACCTTGGGATTCCCCCAGAGGAGCTGGCCCAAATGGCTGGGGAGAGGGAATTCTGGGCGTCTCGCCTTAGGCTACTGTCCCCGCGTCCTGACTCCGGATAAGCGGATGAAAATGGATGGATGGATGAATCAGCCAACAAAGCCACAGGCCCAAAGACTTTCATTTCCAGCTGTAAATTGGTTTCACTGAGACTGAGGGAGTGTTGGAATCTGAAGGATCAGCCTGCATAAGTTCCAACTTCAGCTTACTCTCCAAACCACGGGCAGTCATTTTATCAGGAACTGCAGGGATCCAGCTGACTGGTGCCAGATGTTTTCTTCACCCTCACACCTATTTGTGTGGCTGTGACTTGGTTACCACAGGTCCCTCTGCAGGTGTAGACCCTTCAGTGTATTCTAACCTGAAACAGTCTCATCTAAACAACACAATGTTTATTTCCAGCTGATATTCTCCTCTTTAATCTCCCCTAGATCATCTTAGAGCTCCAACAAGCTGTCTACCGGTGTCGGCTCCCTCTCGCCCTGCTCTGATGTATTTACTGTTCTGTTTGTAATAATCCCACATCACTGTTTTGTGTTGTCTTGGCTGAATGCTGATTTCCCCCCGAGTGCAACTGATATCCATCCATCTGTGCATTCATCCATTCATCCCTGGCTGTCTGTGTTGTAAGATTATCTGTTGTATTCTGTTATCGTAGAAGCAAAACGCACCTTTGGAGGTCTGCTGAGCTGAATACAATCAGCATGTCGGAGATGTTTCCTTCACCAGATAATTAGAAAGTTCTGGGCTCACAGAAACTTGAGATTTGTCTTAGCAGACAGACTCGGCAGCCTCCCCTTCCTCCCTATACTTGCCACCTCAGTGCTGCCACCAACCTGGTATGAAGCTCCGAGCTGCAGGACATGTGAAACACCCCCCCCCCACACACACACACACACACACACACACACACACACGCACACCACCCTCGATGTCATAGCTGGGAAAAGCTGAATTGTTCTAAGTTCGTGCACAATCTGCAGTGGCTCCAAGTGTGTGCTCTTCAGACACCCTCCCCCTTAAACCTGGGGAGTTTGTGTGTGTGTGTGTGTGTGTGTGTGTGTGTGTGTGTGTGTGTGTGTGTGTGTGTGTGTGTGTGTGTGTGTGTGTGTGTGTGTGTGTGTGTGTGTGTGTGTTGGGGGGGGGGGTCTCTAAAAAGTGACCAGTCTGAATGAGACATGGCTGTAGATGAAGGCGGAGCGGCCTGCTGGTCCCTCGGCTTGAACAGTCGCCGTTTGTCCCCTCTGTCATCTCCTCTCCCGCTGGAGTTGATTAACATTTCACTCACGTGCAATTCAAAGTTCACGCTTATTGAAGAGGGGAGGAGATGTGAGAGGGGTGAGAGAGTAGGGTGGGGGAAGTAGGGGTGAGCGAGGGTGAATAGATGGAGAGAAACCCTCTAAAACACCCACGACGGACCGGTGTCTGGTACCAGCTTCAGGTTTTTTTTTCAAGAAAGAAGGGATGAATGGATGGATGAATGGATGGATGGATGAATAACGCAACACTTTGCAGGGCGCACTTATCCGCTATAGGTGCGTCTGCGCCTAAATGCAACAGCCTCATATTCTGCCACGGATCAGAATAATAATCATGTGAGTCCGATTTCTTTCTGCACGAGTGAGGAGATGTTTGGACATCAGCGCATTAACTTTTACTATCCAAAAACACAAATCATTCCTCCAGCTCATCAGCATCCTTCGTCCCTGCTCCCAGCAGCCCGAATCAGCCCAAGCGCTGCGCAGCAAACCGGAGAAGAAGCGAGCCGCTTCGGTGTCTTACCGATGTGGATGATGGAGTCGGCCCTCACTGTGTTGCATTGCAATATCCACAGGGAATGAAATAACAATATCAGCATTTCCATCTCCAGTCCGAGCCAAAGAGGCGCATCCACCGATCCACCTCGCCGAGTCTGGGGGTTCTTGTCAGTGAAATCCGAACCGAGCCTTGGTGCGTAAAGGCGGCAGAAGGGGGAAAAAGTGTCGGGAGAGACCTCCACCAAGGAAAATAAAACTAAATCCTACAGCTGAAAGTCTTGGCCGGAGTGGAGAGGAGAAAGAAGGACGGAAACAGAGAGAAAGAGAAGCTCCCAGGGCTCCGGAGAGAGACTGAGCTGGGTAGGTGAAAGGGGGAGAGGGGGAGGATGAGAGGAGACATCGGGGGTTTGTTTCAGAGGCTGAGATCCGCCGGACGACCAGCTCTGACTCTCTACCTCTGAGTCTGAGACATCACACACTGCAAACTGCGGAGGAGCAGGAGGAGGGACGCGCTCTCCCACCCTCCTTTCTCTCTATCCGTCTCTCTCGTCCGTCCCACGTGACTGCAGAGCATCTATCTACGGCGCTGGAAGCCGGACCGTAGAAAAGAGGCGAGGGATGGAGATGGAGAGAGATGGAGGGATGAGGTATGGATGGGAGCAGGAGCGCACCACGGACGAGACGAACTGCGGCGTGGAGGTTTTTAACGCCCCTGTGTTTGTCGGTAGGTTCTGGGGGATGATTTGGAGACAGAAGAACCGGCTTGGTGGTGGGTGCCGGTGATGAACTTACAGACACTTCTTCACGCGATGATCGCTGTTGAAACTAAACCCAATGAGTAACCTACTGAGGAACGGGGAGCTCTGACATGTCGGATTAACTCTGCGGACACGTCGCGTCACTCATGCTCCGATTCCCGTTTCCGTGCGTAAATATTGGTGCATTTGGGCTTCGTGTCATTTAAATATCTGCTGATGGAAAGAGAAAAGGAGGGCGGATATCTTTCTGTCTGATTCCATCAGTGGAAGGTGTTCTGTGAAGAGTGGCATAATGTCGGCAGAGTCAAACATTAGCGCTTCGTCTCCGACAGCACCTTGGAGAGGTTTGTGTTACGCGCTGCGCACGGATCTAATCCAGCCTTTATGTCAGACTTCTCTCCCCATCTGCGTCCTCATTCAACACTTGTTCAGAAGTCTGGCAGAGGACGCCGCAGGGTTTCCGTTTCCGTTTCGCTCTGTGCGTAAAATCTGCTGGCAATGTTCAAGTACCTCGAAAACGGAAGGAACACCGGGTAGACACATCTGGAGGACGAGCGGAGGGTTGAGTGGGGTGGGCGGGCGTGAATTGGGGTGGGGGTGATATGGGGGAGTTTTCACATTGGTCCCTGCAGCAAAAGCGGAGCTATACACTCCTGGACACCACTGCGGTCACACCCCGAAGGGATCTCACCCTGTCCGGTCTCTGTGTCCTCTAGTCTCTGACTGATTATGAGAACGTGATGTCACTATCATGTCCCGTGATTTTGTTCCAGGTGAATGAATGACCAGCCCTGAGGGACTCAGCAGGAGACAGAACCAACACTGCTGCACCTGGTTTTACAATTAAAGGATATTTCTTGCGGCCACTTCTGGATCAGAAATGTCCTTTAATTGTTTGGTCAGGTGTGGTTCGGCTGAGCTGGTGGGGACTTCAGCACCGCGCCGGTCCGGACAGCTCCTCGGCACCTCACACTTCAGTTCCGCCTCTGCGTCTCTAAGCCTTTCAGATGCGACTGAAGCTGATTCAGTAAAAACAAAGAGTTCCCTTTGGAAGATTAGCTGAACTTTTATTTGTATTATTCTAATTTTCAGTGTCTTTATTTGTCTGTTAATAGCCAATATAGCCTTATTATTATGGCATTTTAAGTTTAAGACCAATGAACATAAATAAATGTGAATCTTTAATCAAATCTAAGTTTTTTGTTTTGCATGTCTGATGATGTTTTAAAATCAGCCAAAAATTAATAAAAAATTTGTTTTAATTCAGTTTTCTCAAGTTGAACGTGTGCGTAAACAACTGCTCTGCACTGCGCAGATCAACCAGATGATCTTTAATCCAAAGCAACATCCAACTAACAGGGAGGGGTCCTGTCCCATGAAACTGTTGGATGACAGACATGTTGGCCTCATGAGTCTGCTTCAGGTTTTTCAAAATTCTGAACAGTATTTTTTTATAATATAAATTTTCATATGTACATTAAATGGTTACATTTGATTTAATAACTTTTATTTTATGTTAAATAATTGAATAACCACCGTCACTATTTATATTCTAACTTCAGAACCACCTGAATTTAGCCAGTAGACCGAATGTTGCTTTTAATCTCGCTTTTTAAAATTAGCTTTCAACTTTGACATAAACTTTGTTTTTGCCAAATATAAAAAGCTCTTCTTTAAAAGTTGATTCAAATGTAAAATAAATCATGAATTCTGTTTGTCTCGCCTTGTTTGAAACAGCAACTCGACTTTAATCTCCTAAATAAAGTTACACTCACAACTGATTTTGATACATTTCTGTTCAGATTTAATATTTCACCTAATTTCACATCATACTTGTATCACTGAGCTATTAATGAGAAGATAAACGAAATCAGGACTAAACTTGTGTCAGAATAAATCTACAGCCTCTAAACAAAAACCAGATCTGGTTCAGTCCAGATGTTTGGACCCGGATGTCTCCCCAGACCAGACCCAGGCATCCATCAGAACTGTTCTGACCCAGAAGGAGGCTTGCAGCTCGACTGATGGAACATCACACCCCCTACTGGCAGCAGCTGGTTACTGTATTCTACCTGCTTTCGTTGATTTTAACACAGCCAAAAAGATGGAGATGCTTAAACAACCTTCGATCATGTTTTAGAGATAATTTTTATAGCAACAAATATTTTATTAAATTTTTGGTCTGTTTTAAAGCTTGTAAATGTAAGTTTAATTTCTGCAAACTTGTATTCTCAACGGTCTAAATCACTTTGTTTAAAAATGTTTAACTTCTGGTTTTTATTTAAAATTGCAACATTTAGTAAAAAAACAAAAAGCTGATTCAGAATGTAACCTTTTGACCTTGCTTTACAATTTTCCTAAACCACCCAGCTGTGATTCCCAAACTCCTCTCCTCTCACTGACTTGTAAACCACTCCCTGTTCTTTCTGCAGTTTTAAACATCACACATCTGCATTCGCTGGCTGTCAGGTACATCTGCAGCTCCGTTCTAAGTGAAGTCTGTTCTTTCCAGAGGATGAAGTGACTTTTATTTCTCCCAGAGGGGCGCTTCATGTGCAGCTTGTCCTTTAAACTCGGCTGCTGAATCCGGGCGAACATTATGACACAGCTGATCACATCTCATAATCATCATCACCTCTCAATCATCGGACCTCCTGACAGACATGAGAGCACGAATCAGCCCGCTCACCCTGAAAACACTTGTCTTCCTCCTAAAACCAAACTTTGGTGCCTTCTCTCCCCTCCCATCTGTTTCTTCTGCAGTAACTCCAGTGTGGATGACAACCTAATTGCAACCTCATCCCTCTCCGGTTTAATGGGCTGTCAGGTAGCATCATTACACTCTCTCATTGCATCCTTGTGCAGCTCACATATTGACAATAGCTGACAATAAGTGTGTGTTTGTGAGATGGAGGAAAGGAGCAAATCGAGTCTGAACAGCAGCAGCCAAAAGATACACACCTAGTTAGTGTGTGTCAGATGCAGGCACTATCCCATTAAAATGCAAATTTATTGTTTGTGTTTCATTTGTTTTAGGAGAACATTTCTAACAAAGATTCATCTTTGAATAAAATTATAAAAAAATAAAGTTACTTTATGTTCCAGTTCAGATCCTAATCTGAGGGAAAATCCACAGATTTTATAGATCCTCAGACTTTTTGTGAAGCAGCGCCCCTAGAGGTGAAACCAGTCACTGCTCACCTGTTTAAAGGCTCACACTTGGCTCTGTGTTCACTCGGGGTTTACGCTCTCAGCTTGTTTCAGGTCAGTGGGGCAGTCTGGTTCTAGTAGCCATTGGTTCTGGTGGTGCTGTGACTTCAATAAGAATTGGAGCAAAAAACCATTCAAACAAATTTAAAATAGGTTATCGCTGTGGTGCTCCTTTATAGTTTGTTTCTCTCACTGAAAACACCTCCTCCACAACCCTGCAAGGATAAGTGGATGGGTGGATGGAGAACATCTCTTCAGTTCATTTAGAAGGTCATCTGTACTTTTATTGAATTCACTCAGTCCCAAAACACTTAGATGGTTTTCTTTAGTTTATGTTTATGTATTTAGTGAAACAAATCAGGTCAGTGGTGCCTCAATTGGTAGCACTGTTGCTCACAGTGATGGTTAATGGCCTGTATTTGATACAGCACCTTCTAGAGTCCTGGAACCCCCCAAGGTGTTTTACAACCCAACCAGTCATTCACTCATTCTCACATACATTCATTCACCCTGAAGGTGATCAGCTACATTGTAACAGCTGCCCCGTGGCACACTGACAGATGCGAGTCCAGGGGCGGCGTTAGGCCCGGCTACTTGGGCTGAAGCCCCGGATGTTTCTTGGAAAGCCCCGGATCTATATCGCGGAAGTAACATGCAGTACCAAAGTCCAACAGAGAGGGAGCAGTTGGCAGTAGTTTGTATACAGCCTGCCTGAGCCTCCACCACTGAAGAAGAAGCCCTTCAGCAGCCGGCTTCTTCTGCAGTCTCTGCCTGAAACGCGTGAGTGAAGATGGACATAAGGACATTTTTTAGACAAAAAAGTACAACGACAGAACCCCAGCTTTGATGAGACTGGTGCTGACTCAGGTTTATGAGTCTTATTTGAAAATGTTTGTTGTGCTGCTGGTTTGCCTAAAGTTAGCTTATCAGGTAAAGTTGATGGAGAAAGAAAGGGAATATTTACTATCATCTCACACTAAACACTAACAGGAACAATACTCTGCCCTGAAAATGCTTAATATGTAGCTTCAGATTAAAAATTATGTGGTACAAGACATATATGATGTTGACTAGTGCGTGTCACGTGTGTGTGTGTTAAGCCCCGGATCTTCTTCAGTCCTAAATTACGCCCCTGTGTGAGTCTGTTGTACACAGGCACCACCGGTCCCTCCGACCACCACCTGCAGGCAAGGTGGGAAAAGTGGGAAAGTCACAGGTTCAAATAGCAGCTGCAGCTTTTCTCTGTGGAGTCAGCATGATCTCCTGATGCATCTGTGGATTTTCTCCAGCTTCTCTGGTTTCCTCTCAAAGACCAGACCATGTTGGGTTAACCAGAACCTCTAAATTGCCCCTAGGAGTGAGCGTGTGAACAGTAGTGTTGCCCTTGTGTCACTGCGAGGGCCTAGAGACTTGTCCAGGGTGTCGCCCTGCCTCTAACCCAATGACTGCTGGAGATCATCACCAGGGGTCTCATTTATCAAACATTGCATTGAATCCTTACTAAAACCATACTTAAGCTCAGCAAAAAAAAGTACTTACGCCAAGTAGGTTTGTGATCTATCAAACATGGAGTACGCATAGCTGCACGCAATCTCCTCTTCATAAATCGGAGACTATCTAGAAAGGTTCTCAGCTGCTTTTTAGTCACATCCCGCCCTCACCACGCCCGCTCACTGCCATAAATAGTCAATGCAAAGTGCCTTATGGATCTCATGCATATACATAAGCCGGCTGTTGCAGCGCTCCTCCAATGACAAAGGCGACCGTAGATCAAGGCAGATCAAGGAAGCGCTACTTCACAGAATCAGAAATTGAGCTACCTGTGGGTGAGGTGGAGAAATGAAAGGAAGTGATTTTGCAAAACAAATAAGAGAAAATCCACAGAGTGGCACAGCGTTGCTGAAGCCGTCAATGTTGTGAATTCTTCAGAGAGATCTGTGGCGGAGATTAAAAAAAAAAGATCCAATTGGGATTCAATCAGGGGCGCAGATAGGATTTTCAAACTGGGGGGGACAAAGTTCCAATGTGCCCTCCCCCAAACACGCACACACACACACACACACGCACGCACCACGCACACACACACACACACACACACACACACACACACACACACACACATACACATTCAAGACTCAAGACTCAAGACAACTTTATTAGTCCCCGAGGGGCAATTCGAGACAGCATTGTGAAGCAGCCTGCACTAAAATCTCTAAATTCTAAAAACACAAACTATTGCAAGCACCTTAACTAGAGCTCAGTGAGTTTGTGTAATTTCATCCAATGGTTTATGTAAAAAACGAACACTTTTATATACGTGTTTGAAGCCATTATGCAGTGGAACGCTGGCAACAAACCTCTGCCTGATCAACACTATAAATGATAAGTGATCCACACTTGTATAGCGCCTCTCAGAGTAAGGACTCCAAAGCGCTTTACACTACAGTGTATCATTCATTCATTCACACACTGATGGGGATGAGCTACGATGTAGCCACAGCTGCCCTGGGGCGCACTGACAGACGCACCCCACTATTTAATTCAGTCATTTGTTAGTCTCCCAATCAATTACTAACCAAAACCTCATGCTTTATGCAAAACATGAAATGATTTTCAGCATAGCAATCTTTACAGAAAGCCCTAAAAAACTGCACATAACATATATTTAAAAAACGAAATTCACTTATCACTTAGAGCAGTAGTTGCCAAACTTTTCAGCCTGACCAACAAATGTTCCTTCGTATTTTTACGTTATTTAGAATTTTTCATTATATTTGGAAAGTTTTAATTTATATATAAATGTATAAATCTCTTTTAAAATTTTATATTTTATTTTTTATGATTATGTGGCACACTTGACTTCCATACACACTCATCGGCATCTGCCTCTTTTTTACAGCTTTTTTTTTTTTACATTGTCGCTACGTCTGTCACTTTTGCGGTGTTTTACCATAGTTTCTACATCCATCACGTCCCAGAGAAGGTTAAACAAACATCAAACCCAACGTTTGGAGCTTGTAAACTCCACACACCTCTCGAGCAGCACCAGCTGTCTGATGCTGCAGCAGCTCAATCTTCCCAGCTGGATGAGTGAATTTCTTCATCAGAGTCAACATTCTGCTTCATAATCGGAGTCAGTCATTACCAGACAAAGTGATCAGTCAACAAAGACCAGACCTGCCGGCAATTATACGTTTTATCTAATATTTGCGTTCTTAATGTTGCGCCCATCTCTGCCTCTCCCCGACTGGGAGCCTCACGGTGGGAGGCACTTTTCAAGATCTAAAAACTCCCAAACTTTGCTCAGCCTGAAGGTTACAAATCTCCACCATCTTCTGATGTAAAGTAGTAACTTCATGAGGGATCATATATGTAGATGAGACTTGTTAAAGTCAGCAATGAGGCTTTGGCACTTAAAACGAGTAAGTCCCAACACTGACAACGTACTGAAACTAGAACCAACATGCATAAAGAGACAGATCGGTCCCGCCTACTTACACTGTTAGTCTTTTTTAAACATGCAGTAAATGTTGCTTGCCTTTTTCGCTTCATCCAGCATCCTAGCAGCAACCACTTTGGCGCCTCTGGAGTTGTGTTTGTTTATGTCATGCCGCATTCGATGTAATTGGAAAAAGGAGCTTCAAGCGCTTTACCTCCGATTTTTTTTCTGGCCTTAGTTGGGGGGACGGATCGGGGTCGATCTGAATCTGGGGGGGGACAGATTGGAATCTGATTGGCCACCCCAGGTGCCACCACATTAATTTACCTTTAAGAAGGCTTTTCCTTGTCTACAAAAGACTTGGGGGTAAAACAATAAAAGCATAACCATTGGTGCCACCCATGCACAAAGTTGTGCCTCACCTGGGCCACCCCATTTTCAAAGATCTGGACACGCCACTGTCATGGATGCACTTGATGGTGTTGATGAAGCTTTAGTTTACACATCAACATTTAAAAGTTTGTTAAATTAGTCTGATTGTCTGAAACTATTAAACAAGGTTCTGATTTGATGAACAACAGAAAGAATAAAACACCATTCTGGATGAGCGCCTCATTTGTTCAGAACCTGAGACAAAAGTTCTCATTTGTCAAAATGTTCCTGAAGAAGTGAGTTTGGTTTAAGCTGTGATAAAAAAAAATCAGACCCATCTCCTGTTTCCTTTTTAAATGTTCTAAAGGTCTAGATATCTGACCTCATGAGGTCACTGACAGGTAATCCCATTGGAAACATCACCCACAACAACACTCCTTCATAACCCTGCTTCAGTGTGGCGATCTAAACGAGGCCTTGATGAAGAGATGTTTGGTAGAATCAAACACGTTTGTTGTGTCGGAAGAGGCCCAGAGGGTGATTTGACTTCTGACTGCAGCAGAGGAGCTGCTATCATTGCTCCAAACAGGATACTGAAGCTGCAGGCTGATCGGATGAATCCATCACCGTAGCAAGGCTGTTAGAGGCTGACATGTTTCACCGTCTTCACGTGAAAGAGATATAAATACACTTCAGTGTTACTGAGCTGCTGCTTCTTTCACTTTTCTTCTAAAATTGGATGCAAAACAAACTCATTTGACAGACATCTAACTCGTTTCTATATTTGGAACAAAGAGAACAGTTCTGTTGCTGCAGCCCAGCCTCCTTTTGTTTTGAAATGCTCTTTGAAGGTTGTGCAAAACTGCACTCCTGAAAAAGACGTGAAGTTTGGTCAAGAAGACGAGAGCTGCCAGTGTGTGTTTGTTCTGTGTGTAGTTTCACGTCAGCCTGAACAACACCAAGGGCCTCATTTATCAAGCTTGCTTACGCACAAAACGGGGTCGGAAAACTACTGGTGCGTCCGATTCCACGGGAAGGATGCTTGTAAGAGTGCATTTTGAGGTCGATGACGTCACAGCACAGCGACGAGTACTGTCCGAATTCCAAGAATACTCATTCCTCAAATGCGTCCTCGCTCCGCCCACATTTCGAGGACGGGTCTGTTGTATCCTCACAGAACAAGGCTATCCCAGCATGCTTTGCGCACCGGCGGTGGCTTTTCAACAGGAAGAGACAATGGGGAGAGCTACGAAGTTTTAAACGTGTTTGTTAAAAATTAGCCCTACAAACCTAAAAAGCTTAAAGCGGTTCAGTTTGACATTTTTCGTTTGTATATTTGTTTTTTTAAATTACATTTTAGGCAGAAATCAGCCAGAACGTGTTTGTTTCGCAGGTCCCAGTTATTCCCCGGTGTGTGTGTGTGTGTGTGTGTGTGTGTGTGTGTGTGTGTGTGTGTGTGTGTGTGTGTGTGTGTGTGTGTGTGTGTGTGTGTGTGTGTGTAGCGAATTAAACTTGTCATTTGTTTTACGGACAACGGAGCAAAGAAGCGTTTTTATTAAGCTTAGAGGTGAAGAGTGAAGCTGTTTACACACACAACCACAGAAGTTCTTCTGTGAAAAGTAGTTTTACATTCAGGGATTTACACAGCTGGCACGTTATAATGAAGTAAAAAGTGTTTGTGTGAAGAACATAATTTTTATCTTCTCATGTGGATAAATGTAAAAATGTGTTTATTGCCATTTTGTCACCTGTGGTCTGATTTTCTCTGTAGGACTGCAGGTGTCCGGGGTCAGGAGAGGCTTTACCTGTCAGGATTTGATGTGGCAGGATGTTTTAGGACCCAAAAATGCAGAAAACCAGATGAACGAGGCAGGAGGTGGATGATGAAAATAAAATCCTTTATTAGGAGTAGTCCAAGAAGCAGGGAGCCCAAACCAAAAAATCCAAAAATCTAAACTGAGTAATTAAAAACTTCAGAGAACTAGAAACACTGGAAAACACTGGAAACACTAGAAGCTAGGAACAGGAACGAGACGAGGCTGACAAGAACAACAAGCAAACATTAATGGACCGACAAGAACACAGAGACAAGGAGGGCTTATATAGACAGGGAGGAGCAATTAGGGAAACAGGAAGCAGGTGTGTGAAGTGAGGCTGGAGGGAAGGCAGGTGACAACAATTATCTGGATGGGGAAGAGAACCAGTGGAGGGCAGATAAACCTAACACTATGTAAAACACAAAACTAAACCTAAAGACTAAGGGAAGAACTCACACAAACACATACACATACTGAGACACACAAACTATGAACTGGGGAACAAGAGGCTGTGGCTATAACTTAAGACACACAACAGAGATGCAGACAAAGGACACATGAGGGCGCTAAGAGAACACAAAAGGGAATCCAGAGAGGGATGGAGAAACATTAGGAGACACATGGGGAAAGACGCAGACAAAGGACACATGAGGGCGCCATGAAACACAAAAGGAGAACCTGGAGTGGGAACTGGAGGGCTAGGGAACAAAGGGACACAGAACATGACATTACCTGGTTGTCATCCTGGGAGAAAGGCCTTCTACTGTCATCATGTTGATGTTATTTAGCTGTTTGATATTTGAACACATTTAATAAAACAAATACTAACTGGTAACTCTTTCTGGTCATTGATTTTATCACCAGTTTTATTATTACAGACGTTTTTGAACACGTTACATGAACAGAAAATGAAAAGATGGTAAGGAGACAAGATTATTTATAATACATTACACTTATTTACAGATCAAAACCAGTATGGACCAGTTTTGTACGGTTAAAGCAGGATTAACCTGAATGACTCTTTCTGGATCATTTATTTAAACTGAGTGAGCAGGAAGTCTTTAACAGTGCAGCTGGATCTGCTGCAGGAGGATCCAGACGTGGATGGAGGGCTGGAGCAGACCCGTGGCTGGACGTTTCCAGAGGTCCAAGGTGTCAGAGCCGGTGTTTGAGTATGATCCACGTGTAGCAATTAACACATATTAATTATGACCAATCAAATGTGATATTCCATACAAATATGAAATATCAATCTGATTGATCTTTGAATGTTTAATCAGTATATTCTAGGGTAATTTGCTTCTTTAGGGACCATAAACACACTTCGTATTAATTCAGACAGAGTCAGTATATAGTTTATAAAATGAATTTAATTATTTTTCCTAAACTAATAATTTATGCATGACAAGATATGAATAATGAGATGTGAGGTGATGGAAGCTAGATGTTGTAGCAACCGTTCTTTGTTTCTGAGAGAAATTGTCAAATTTGGGTGTAAAAGAATTTGTTGTTTGGTTATAACTAAAGTTCATTGTCTAAAAACAGCATCAGACGCAATCTGTTGTACCAAGTCTATGCACCCTTGGTGTGGAGGTTCTCGTTCAATCCGGGGGGGTTGATGGTCACTGCCGGTGGAGTGAACTCTGATATCAGGAACCTTCTGGTAGGACCCGTCCAGTCTGAGATCCCTCGAGGTGAAGGTCAGAGTCCAGAGCTCTGGAGCAAAACATTAAAATGTTAAATTTAATCAAGCAAACCTGCTGATGTTCAGGTTGGAGATTCAAGTAAAAATGCTGTTTCACTCAAATGACCTGAAGTTCCTGAAAAACTCAAACTATAAAATTCAAGAATGTTTGGACCAGAAAGTTCTGCCAACTTTCCCTCCAGTCTGAGATCTTCTGTTTTTATTTGGTTCTGCAGCTTCATTTTTGTTTGTTTTCACAGAGAACACGTTCATCGTCTGGTTTATTTTTGTCGTATTTCTAGGTAAGATTAGCTCCATTTTCTTTGGGTAAGAGATATTTATTAACTTTTCTTGAAAAACGGTTTCACTTTTCCCCCTTTTGGCTTCTTAACACAGAAAAGATTAAACAAATCTGAGACAATTGTTTTATTTTTCTAACGGTTTAATAAACGCTGCACATAAAGTTCTTTAGAAGTAATTAATAATTCAGAAAAATGAGGGAGCAGTGCTTTACTGCTTTGTTATTTTCTGTGCAGCAGGTAGAAACTGAGTGAGCTGAAGGTTGTAAATTATTGAAAATGTTCTTTAAGCTCTGAGGCTTTGTTGGAGCTGCATCGAGGTTTCCAGCATGATTCAAATAACATCAAACATCAATCCGTTTCCTGCCAACTTTCTCAAAATAGTTCAAGTGAGATCACGCTGCAAAAATCATTTCATTTGCTAAAAATATCAGATGCCAAGATCTCTGATGGTCTTAAACATCTTGTATCAGAAATAATTAATGTCAAATCTTATAAAATGAACCACTGGAGCCTTTTCTCCAAAAGCTTTTATTAGACAGTGATTTTCAGAGATGCCATACAAATAAACCTGCATTCAAACTGCTGCTTCTTCCCTGTTTGTTTTTCCTGCACAGTCTAAGACTGTTAAATCAAGGCATGTTGGACTTCCTTTTTCCCATTTCTCAGAGAAAGAACAGGCTGTTAAAAATGATTGCTTGCAGATATCTTATTTTTGTGCTAAATCCCCAAAACATTGATCTGAGAGTCAAATAAGCCAAACAACAATGGGATTATAAAGATTTTAATCTTTTATGAAACAAAAAAAAAACATAAGAAACATGTGAAACATATGAAAAAGGTTCTGTGTTACCAGAAGGAAAGAGTTCTGATTATGTCAGCTCAGACCGACCCGGTCCAGGATGAGTTTTAGGAAAACCTCTAATTTATGATACTAATTTAATGTGTCCTCATGCAGATTAGTGCTCAAAATGATTTATGAGATTGATGCTGTTTCTTCTTCTTTGTTTTTCATTTATCCACATAATCAGGAACAGAACAAGTTACAACACTTACCAGTGATGGTCCCACAGCCAAAAATGCGTTTATTAAAGCTTCTTGTCTCAGTTTTAATTTGCTTTGATGGAGGAGAAGAGATTACGCGAAGCTGCTCGCGGTTCTTTTTGTCGAGTCTAATATGCTGCTGGATGATGGGTAATTACACAGATCCTGACTCCTTACAGACGTTCTAAAGAATGTTCTCAGTGCCGAGTTTAATTATTTTCGTCTCTGCTGCAGTTAGACGTGTGAAAAAGAAGTAAATATTGATGCATTTGCTGAATTTTGATGTTGAGTTGGTGAGTTTCATGTTCTCACAAGGGTGTGTCACATGATCTGAATCAGCATGTTCATGTGAGATCTTCACAAACATCTGGATAAAAGCTGAAACTCGCCTCTGTTGTTGGAGCTGAGTTTTCAGACTGATAGGAAGCAGGCACATGGTGTCTAAGAAGGAAATACAGAAAAATAATTCCAAATCAGCGTTTTAATCTCAATGAAACTGAACGATTATTCCTCTAGACATCATCAAAGATTACAGCCAGGTGTTTGTTCCTGAAGAGTCTAAATATGTGTACTAATTGTAGCCAACAGGTAACAACAGAACGCCTCGTTTTGTGCAGCATCTCATGCTTTTCAGACCCCTTGCTGACTTGCTGACTAAATGTAAACCCGGTACATCACCAGTTTCAGACAGCAGTCATGACAGAGAATTTTAAAATCTCCCAGAAGCTTCATGATAGGGTTCCCAGTGTGAATCTCACAGCATCTCACCAATGGTGGTGGGTTTTAAAACATGAAAACTAGTAAGACCATATTTCTCCACCTAGTTGGAGATGGAAACTGTCTTCAGTTTGAAAGAGGAAATGTGAGAAAACTGAGACGGTCAGCAAACTGAGTCATTATTAAATCGGCATAGCAAAACTGCAAAACTAGCTTAAGTGTCTGTGAAGGTTCTCAGTCATCAGGTCATTGTAGTCTAATGAGCATTGAAAGAAAAGCATCTGGACTTCTTTGAGTTACTTGAAGACGTTTCACCTCTCATCCGAGAGGCTTCTTCAGTTCTAAGGTCAAATGGTGGAGAGTTCCAGATTTAAACCCAGTGGGAGTTTCCCCCCGAAGAGGGAACAAACGACCCCCCGATGATCTTCTACATAAACACGAGCCAAGATGTGAGGGTGAGTGTGGGTCCTATGTAAAACTAGCTTAAACATTTTTTCATGCCTCCTAACAACATTCTAACATAGTACAGCTATAGATATTTTGTGACTACTACCACTTGTAGAGCAGCTGAGTTTACATTGTAGAGTTAATTATTATAAAGAAAACTACAGTTTTGTCTTTAAAAGGTTACAGTAACATGGATTATAACCATAAACCAGCAAAGGTAAGACTGAATTTATGCTTCGACTTCATGAAATGAGCTGTTTTACTGCTGTGTTTGCAGCTTATTCCGTGAGTTTTGCAGGTAGAGTAATGGTACTTATATTGTTGTAAAGAGGAGAGTCTGGACTTTAATTTAAACAGCTGCTTCTGTGGATAGGATGAAATAGCAATGTTGCTACTGTGTGTTTTTCTCTATATGTGTATTTAGCATCTTTCTATAGCCTGTTCATTTAGCGGCTTATTGTCATTAGGTGTTGTTGAGGTAGAAAGCGTGGATTTTATCATTTAGACAAGCATCTTCTCGTTAAGTGCATGTGCAGTTTGCATATGTTGGTGAATATTAAGTGTGTCTTTGGTGCCACTTTGTTGCCGGAAGTGCTTGTGGACCTGGTACCGGGTCTGCGGGGTTCAAGTTGTGTGACATGTAAGAATGGTATTTTGGCATCCCCTAGTGGTGATAAGTGGTTAGCATATATCTGAAAAAACTTACTTGCAAAAATGCTCCCCACCAAAAAATTAATTAATTAATTAATTAATAAGTTATTCACCAGCCGCAACTGACTTTAGGAATAACTACCAGATTCCCAAAAAGAAAAACACCATATGAAGTCATGGGCGACAATAGCTGTTTTTACAGGACCATAGCGTTTTCAAAAAGGGATTTGCCGCGGCTCCCTGGGGAGGATGAAGGTCGTTTATATGATCAGACCGTGGCGGTAATGTGGTGCAATTGTGGCAATTTTATAAAAGATTAGGTGATGGCGGCATAAAGGGGGTATGGGGGGCGGTCTCTGCGCTGTCGCAGACTTCCGTTTATCTTGGACATAACTTGCTTTTTATTGCGATTGAAGCCGTGATCGTTAAGTTTTTTTTTAACAAGCAGCTCCTAAAGGTGTCTGTCCCCATCAGTCCCTGTGCAGTCTCTGGTGATCTGAGCTTCAGCTCTAACAGAGAGACTCACGGAGCGCTGCGGCGCTCCAGTTTGCCATCTCAGCTGATTTTGTTCAAAAAGTAAACCTCATTGCCTGTGTTTACTTTCATTTTCAATAAATTTGCCAGCCGGACCTCAACAATAACCCCACGTCATCATGACATCTGCCTCTGTTGCGCCAGGGCGCATACGACAGACCATTACCGCAATATTACTACCAAGCGAGGCGGAACGAATGTGGCAATATTCACGCAACACCATGCTGGCATGGCGCGTTAATAGACATACCATTGCGGTAATATCACGCCAATTTGCCGGCATGGTGTGTCTTATAAAAGAGGCTAATGTTAGGACCTAGAAAACAACAACTGGTGTTTACTGATTATTATTGAGGACAGCAGTAGTCCAGGGGGTAGAGTGGATTGTCCAGAAATCAGAAGGTTGCAGGTTTCATTCCCGCTCCAACCAGAGAGTGTGCTGTTGTGTCCTTGGGCAAGACACTTAACCCACCTTGCCTGCTGGTGGCTCCAGTGTTCGGCTCTATCAGTGCGCCCCAGAACAGCTGTGGCTACATCAAGGCTTATCCTCACTAGTGTGTGAATGACTGATTGTGTTGTGAAGTGCCTTGGGGGGTTGTAGAACCCTAACAAGGCAATGAACACAAACAGAACTTTTACCATTTTAGCTTTATTTTACCTTGTTCTTGTGAAGTGCCTCAAGATTTTTATCTTGAGATGTGCTTTAATAAAATATTGTTTTCTTTCTTTCTTTCTTTCTTTTTTCTTTCTTTCTTTCTTTCTTTCTTTCTTTCTTTCTTTCTTTCTTTCTTTCTTTCTTTCTTTCTTTCTTTCTTTCTTTCTTTCTTTCTTTGTACCATTCTCTTGCTTTATCTGGCAATGCAGGTCCTGGTGTCAGGCAGACGTGGCCATGGGTTGATAGGTGAATGGAGGGGCGAGAGTTCCTTGACCGTGTTTGTGTTTAAAAGCTAGCTTGTTCTGTAGCTGCTTTGAGACACTCATATTAATGTAAGAAAAGAAAATTTGCAAAACTGCCCCGATTTTCTCGCAATTACATCACATGCCACATTTGACCCAATCAGATACAAAACGTCTAATGAAAATGTAAAAAATACAAATTCGGAGTGATTTTAGCTGATATTTAGCACTTTGTATCATGCCACCAGCAGCCCAGTGAGAAAAGGCCTGTAGGCAGTTGCTTCTCCACACAAACACAATCTGCTCTTTTCTGTCTTCATTTTTTAAGTTGTACAAAGAGTTCGGAGGAGGACATATTCTCCATGTGTTAGGAAGAGTTACTGTTAAAACTCAATGAAGGCTGGAGCTTCAGGTGAAAGTTGTGAGACCGTCTGCAGTCGATGAGGAGAGACAAAAGCTCAATATAATTCATTATCAAGTTTACTGAACCGAACGTGGATCACATGAACACAGAACACAACAAAGCTGATCAAACAGAAGTTTATCTTGGTTTTTTTCCACAGAAGGGTGATGATGTTGATTATACAGGCAAACATTACTCTTACTCACTTCCTGCTGCTTTTATCCCAGTGGCAGTCACTGCTATAAACTGTTAAGTTAAAAATTTTAAAAATCAGGATCTCGTGAGATCTGTGTTTTCCTAACCAACTCCCTGATGAGGCCTAACAGAGTTTCTGCTCTCCTCATGGTTCTGCCTCGTTCCCGTTCAGCACACAAGAATTTGTTTAGTCTCCTTATCTCTTCCCATTTTTGACCCATTTTCTGCCTCGGTGGCTTCTCACAAATGGAGACAGGGTTGGTCTGAAGAGAAGACTACACCTTCCTCACACTGCGCCAGTCGCCAGTCTGAACACACATGGAGGTGAGGATAAATTCTAAGATTCAACAGGCAAGAGCTACTTCTTTGACAGGTTATTAAACTTTGTGGAGGCCACTCAATTTCTATTCTCTGTAAAAGTTTTACATCAATGTTAGCAGTAAAACTTATTTTGGTTTTACGTCATTATTTTACAGTGTTAGACCCGAGAGCTGATGAAGAAGCTGCTTCCTCTCATTTGTTGGATTTTTCATTTGCAGGACGAAGGGCGACTGGAGGACGCAGGTGTCTGCATGCAGGTGTGTTGAGCATTTTAAAGAGAACGATCCAATCGGTGGAATGTCTAACAGCACAGAAACAGCAGCACTGATTAGAGCCTCAGAGCTCCTTCCAACAAGCTCAATTATAAAACAGCTTCTTCTCAGCTAAAATTTTAATTTGGATTATTCAGGGTTTTGATTCTACAGCACAGCAAAAGTGTGTGGACCCCTGGATCTCTAGCGCCCCTAGTAGTGTGTTTGTGTGTGTAGGTCTTTAATAATTTCTGGGACCGGGTTTTGTTCTCTCATGGTTCTTTTTCCTATTATGGGTGATTTTAGTGGGAACGGTTTCCTCATGGCTTCTGGATATGATGGGAAGACTCCACCATTTCAAAGTCAGGTCAGTCAGGTTAGTTAGAAGGCCGTCAAACCTGCTTTCTGTGCTAAATCCGGACAGCAGATCAGAGAATGAAGTTTTAAAGCATTTCCCAATCTGATGGAGTTTCAGCTATAACAGCATACCTTTTTTTTTTGTCCCCTTTTTGCTTTTGAGCTTGAGATTTTTAGGAGGAACCTTTTCATCCTCTGGTTCCAAAGTTTTTCAGAAATCAACTTGAGCTTCGGTTTTGCTTTTTTGGAGATGTTCTGCTGTTTGTTTGTTTGTGTAATGATTTAAATTACATGTTATTTAATAAGCCATAAGACAAAAGATTCCATAGGAAATATGAAATCAACCTTATGGATCTGTGAGGTTATTTTAAACCAGAAGATTGGAACTTTTAATGCAGGGATTAGATAACAGCTTCGTATTCACTCAGAGACAACAGAAGAGAGAGAGTCGAGTTTAAAAGTTTAAAAATTTAATACTAAACAAATTAAACTAGACTGACTTTAAACACTAAATGTATGGTGTAACTAAGGTGAATGAGACGGAGAATGGTATGATGTGGAATGTTGCTCAGAACCAGCAAATCCGAAGAAGCAATTAGTTCTGATGGGAACTGAAGGTGATGTCTTCTCGTTAAGCTATGGTTAGAGATTCATAAACACATATGACACCAGTTGTCGGCCTACATACCCTGGTGGAAGTCCCCGTTAGATCAGGAATGTCGAGGTCCAGCTTGACCTTCTCTGGAACCAAGGCCGGTAAGAAAAGCAGCGGTTGCCGACCAGACCAGTCTTTATGAAACTTCCGGGTCACGACAATTTTGTTGGCATATAGTGAGACCCAAACCTGGGTCGTGTTGGTTCAGCTTTTATTCTGAAAGGAACCGTTGCAGCAGTTGGAAAAGCAACAGATTTTATCCAGCTTGTCGTTGGTTCTTTTGGCTGAAGAGGAAAGTTACGGATTGGCCACTCCGACAACTTCTCTAGAACGCTTTTAACTGGCGTTAAAGATGACGTGGCCATAGTTTTATACTTTGGATGTTTTGGTTCATGGTCGAATGAAAAGATGACAGATTTACCAAACACCAACAAAACCACGCCTCCATCAGATCTGGCAGATTCTGATTGGATCAGTGAAAGCCATGTGTCATGTCTTTTAACGCTACGTGAGATCAATCTCTAGTGGAAACATTTAAAGTCATATTACTTATTATGTTCTATAGGATTATAATAAAGTTATTAATATTTTGATTTCCCAGATTGGCCACATCTTATTATTGACTAACACTTTGTTTGATTAGCTTATTAAAATAGAGTTCTTTGATTTATTAAAAGGAGAGAGTCCTTTCTTCATTCTTCTGTTGAGCTGGAAAGAAGCAGTTTATAGCAAATGCATGAGAGCTTGAGGCCATATCTCATGCAGACTAGTCCTGTGTCAGAGGAGAGGGGGAAAATGACTTTTGGTGGAAAACAGTCATTTCATACCGTTACATTTGTTTTGTTTGCTCTTTAAAAAGTCACCTTGCCTTCCCTTTCTGGAGATCATCTCTTTCAGCTCCTAAATCTGTGCTTCTGTTGTCCTCGCTATAGAATGAGCTTGGATTTCTTTCTAAAGTTCTTCCTGAAGAGGTTCAACTTGCTGTTTAGCAGGAAGAACTTCAGTTTCCTATTGGCCTTTGAGCTCTTCTTCTAATCAAGCTATTTTCTGTTTATAAATATTTAGATGGACAACAAAAACAATAGTAATAATAATGCAATGAACTTATATAGCACTTTTCAAGACACCCAAACACGCTTTCACACACTCTCACATTCACACACTGCTAGTGATGGTAAGCTATTTGCAGCCACAGCCGCCCTGGGGAGGTCTGACAGAGGCGAGGCTGCCATTTGGTGCCGTTGGCCCCTCTGACCACCACTAACACAGACAAGTTGGGTGAAGTGTCTTGCCCAAGGACACAACAGCAGGATACCCCTGGCGGGAGTTGGAATCGAACCCATGACCCTCCGATCATGAGGCAACCCGCTCTACCACCTGAGCTACTGCTGTCCCAAATTGTCCCATCAGACTCCTGAAAGTTACCAACTTTGCTTTGGTCTCTTTGTGAGCTTGGGTTTCTTTGTGAAGTTCATCCTGAAGATGTTCACTGCATTTTGGGTGAGCTTCTCTCTTGGCTCTCAGTTTGTTAATAAGTTAATAAGTGCTTGAGTTCCTTTCTATGTACCAGAATGAGCCTGGATTTCTGTAGTTCTTCCTGAAGATGCTGACCCTGCTTTTGGCACAGTCATATTTGCTTTTGAGCTCCTGGTTTAAAACCTTTATATAAGCTATGTGTGACGGACTCTTTTGTTTGTTCTGCAGCCACCTGCGTTCTTAACTTTCAGACATTTGAAGAGGTTCAGGTCTTCAACATTTGCTTTTCCACAAACCTCTCTTTCTTTACCATGTTCCTGCAATGTTCTGATTGCTGGCTTTTGGTAGGAATTCTGGTTTCAGTTGTTATAGTACCCTGTTGGTTAGAGACCTGGTTGGGGTCAAGCATTGCTTTGTGATTGCTTTTTCTTTCCCGTCCATTCTAAACAACCATTTTCTTCCACTTTAGACTGCTGACCTGATGGAAAATTACAGCTGAAGCTGCTTAAGAAATAAAGTGAGACTGAAACAGAGGCAAAATGTCGTTATTTGAAGAAAATATAGAAAATCCTAAAAACAAAGTTGGGCTGTTACCAACCATCATAGCTGGCAATTCATGAACAAGCTGAACGTTTTGAAATCAAATTAGATGAAGTAGAAAAACAGGAATACATTTTAATGCTTACACATTCTAATAAATAAATAAACACACACACACACACACACACACACACATTCTTTGATGGTCACAGAGTCTGAAGATCCCAGAAGCTGTCTGAGATCTTCCTGATGAGGTCTGATGTCAGGATGCCTGGAGGAAAACATGGAGGCTGCTGATTTTCTGGTTGTTGTTGCTGATGATAGCAGTAACCTCAGGTTGCTTAGCAACAGTAAGATAAAAAAGTGAGCAGGATCAGGAGGCAACAATAATCCCTTTCAAGCAAATTTCATGACCACAAACCGAAGGAGAGCGCAAAGTAAAACCTCAACTCTTTCACTTCAAGTTCATCTGAGTAAACTCTGATCGTATTTTCAGAAAACATTGAAGTTAAAGTTTTACCAGGTTGTGTCATGGTGTGTTCATCCTCATCCTGCTCACCTGATCCAAACCCCCTCCATCTCCTGTTCTCCTCACCCGTCTCCCTGCTGCTCAGTCTGATCAGACCTGACATCACTGCTCGCTGTTGGTTAGGAGTCAGAATCAGCCCGGTGAGCCTCGGGCCCAGGAGAGCACGAGAAAGACTTTTTAGTTAAGAAGAAACAAGATTTAATTATGGTAAATGGCCTGTATTTGATATAGCGCCTTCTAGAGTCCTGGAACCCCCCAAGGCGCTTTACAACACAATCAGTCATTCACCCATTCACACACACACATTCACACACTGGTGGGGATGAGCTACGATGTAGCCACAGCTGCCCTGGGGCACACTGACATAGACGAGGCTGCCGAGCACTGGCGCCACCGGTCCCTCCGACCACCACCAGCAGCCAACGTGGGTTAAGTGTCTTGCCCAAGGACACAAAGACAGCGACAGACTGAGTGGGGCTCGAACCTGCAACCTTCCGATTACGGGGCGAGCACTTAACTCCTGTGCCACCGTCACCCGTTATCTTTAAGGCTGTCAGAGACAGACGTTTCTGTTATTTAGAGCGTTAAACATTTTATGGTATGGTTGATGGTTTAAACAACAGCAGAAGCTTCATCATCTCTGGAGCCGAGCTGAGCGTCTGCAACCCAAAACAAAACTAAACTGTCTGAGAGAAATTGGTGCAACTTCTCATAAAATCCTCATAAATGATTGAACACCTACAGCTGTCTATCGATTAGATGTTGCCAGGTTTACTTTACTACTTTACTACTACTACAACGAACTTTTGTTTTTCTCTCTAAACATGAAGTTAAATAGTTTTCCTGTTATCTGATTTTATGTAAAACTGTTCCAATTAAACAGTCCAAGTAAATAAAACAGCTGGATGGGTTGATGTTTAAAAGTGTGTTCCAACAATTTATTAATAAAGAAAAAGGCTACAAATAAATTATTAAAAAATGATAAACAAGCTAAATTCACATGTTGTTCCCGACAATTTTATTTCAATTCCCAATTGTGAAAACGTTTTTAATTGCGATAAAAACACACATGCTTTTTAATCCGACTTCATCTGGGTCAGACACAATCCAACTCTGATATCAAAGATTCTCTCATTTCAGCTGAAGCCTTTCCAGTTTCCAGTTATTAATCTAATCTGGTTCTACTCTGTAGTTGGATCAGAACCACCACCACAGACGCGTAAACAGCTCAAACAGACTCCTGCCACAGCTGAAGAGAACAGAGCCGAGCAGAACAAATCCTGAAAATGAATTATTGATTATGAAACTCCTATAGAGCCGTGGCTCTGTGGTTTACCGATCCTCCACCACACAACACTCGGTTGTTTTCTTTCCTTTTTTCCTCGCTGATTATTCAACAAAAAATGCTTTATTGCAGCTGTAAGTCAGCGGCTGCCTCTCTTGGGTCCCCTCACCTACACACACACTATAAAACACAACAAAACCTGTTAACTCAAATTATTGATCTCATTCTTTCATCTTAATGTGATTTTTAAAGTTAATTTTAATTTGTTTTCCCCATTGAAGTCTGTTGGTTTGGCCATTCTTGAATTTTATGACCCAACTAAATAACAGCACTTGTTAGCAATACTTGGAAGGACTACTTCTTTGATTAAGAGATTTCAAATAACTCTTCCAAAGTTGTGCTGTTACAGTCTTGTAGGATACCAGATAGTAATACATTTCTGTTGCTAGTTTTATGAAATATTCTGTTAGCATTTGCAGCTGCAGCACCAAATAGCAGCAGGACATGTTAGCTGTTAGCAAACATTAAAACTGCTAATAATTTTTGCACAAAACATTAAACCATAATTTTACTAACATAACTTTATGGTGACTCATTCTGGAAGGAACCTTTAAAAACTGCTGCAGACTGAGGTAAAACCTTTCTGCAAGTATATTGTGTCACAATCTTATGTTTCTGTTTTAGTTCTTTGTGTTTCAGTGAGTTTAATTTGAGTCTTTTGTTGAGGTTTGTATCTCGTCAATCTGCTTAACTGAATTGTAAGCAGTGCTGGAAACGTTCATTTGAAAGATCAGTTCATTTATTTTAAAACTAGTTTAGCTCATAGGTCATAATTACATATTTGGACTAAGTCTACATTTCCAAAACTGAACAAAATAGTTCTTTTGATTAAATATGTTGTTGAAATAAATAACCCTCTGTAGAATACTGTCCTTTTCCAATTGTTGCCCCGTGCTCAGTCCACACCGGCACCCCGACTGCAGCTTTAACCCCCGCTGCAGCATATTCAGTTACATGAGAAAAAACATTTGAACTGTTTGAATGAATGAGCCATTTTTAAACAATCTTGAGTGTCATGTTGTGAGGCAAGTGTCTAACCCACGACATACAGAATCAGTTCACAGAGAAAGGTGAGAGAACAAACAATAATTTATTAAGGGAGAAACTAAAGGAGCAGCTTACAAGTAGCTGAGTTCTTGCGACAGGGATCAGGTGCGGGAATCTGCAGACAAAGGGAGTTTAGGTCCAGCTCGAACAACAGAGGGTTTGGTGGGTTTAGAGGACTTACGGTCTTGAGGCGTAATGACTCGAGAGAGGGAAGGTGGTCCGGTCTGGGTCGAAGAGCTTACTGGGAGTAGGTATCCCGGGTTGGAGGTTGAGGGAGCTGAGTATGGAGTTAGTGCAGATCCAGGTGGGTCTTGGTGGGCTGCTGGAGGTGGATTGGCCAGGGACGGGCTGAGAGACGAGCAGTAAGTAGAGGGATACCAGAGTTCAGTCGATCAGAGATTGGAGTGGAGGGTTGTCTGGAAAAATGGTAAAGAGTGACCAAGCACTCAAAAATCCAAAACCAAACTCAAACAAATGCTCGAAGACTAAAATACTCAAATGCATAAAATCTCAAGGTGGCTGTTAGGAGGTACCCAGGTAGAGTAATCATCCAGCAAAGTGATTTTCTTCTTCTGGTTTATTGGTGGGTGGCAACTAACTCCTAGGTGCTGCATGGTGGCGCAGTGGTTAGCACTGTTGCCTCGCAGCACGAAGGTCCCAGGTTCAAAACTCGCCTTTCTGCGTGGAGTTGCGTGTTCTCCCCATGCATGCGTGGGTTTTCTCCGGGTACTCCGGTTTCCCCCACAGATCACAACATGCCCTATAGGTTAAAAAAAATATTGTAAGTCGCTTTGGGTAAAAGCGTCTGCTAAGCACATAAACAACATTTCCGCCACCTTCTGTGTGGGAGTGGGAGTCGCAACTGGGAGAAACTGATCTAATTAAATTCTAGTTTACAGTTTACTAGACCATAAAAATTAAATCAGTAATTTATAAGCACCCAATCCTCCATTTAATAAATTTCTTAAATTACAACTTTTCAGTATCTTTCAACTTTAATCGTCTAGATAATATTTCCCTGTTCTGTTTATACTTGTCACAGTGACACAATACATGTTCAACCGTTTCTCTATCCTTTCCACAACCACAAATTCCTGTACTGTGTTTACCTATCATAAAGAGAGTACCGTTTAAACCCGTATGCCCAAGTCTCAATATTATCATTTAATTCCTATTACACATTGGAATGGCTTCCATTGTCAGCAAAGTGATGGCATCTCTCAGCTGCTTAAATACCCCCTGGCCGGCTGATGGGCTGAAGATCTGCTGCTTGGCCACCTCCAAACACACCCACCTGCAGAAGGAAACTCAAAACCCACTCAGGCCTAGTCCACACGTAGCCGGGTTTTTTTTTAACGAATATCCGCCCCTCCAAAAACTTGCATCCACACCACCTCGTTTTAAAAAAAAACTCTGTCCACACGTACCCGGATAAATACGTTGTAAAGGGCATGCCAGACCTGTAGGCGGCAGTACTCCCCCATTCTTAACCTCGTCCTTCGTCTGTGGTCTTCCGCAAGGAGCAGCAATTCCGCTTGCAAAAACAAACAAGCAAACAGCGCTTGGACAATTGATAAAGCAAGCACAGCTCTGAGGGCATCCATGCTGTCGGCTAGTGTAAACACAGGTCGCACACGTGATGTCAGCATTTTTCTGTCGCGGAAAGTGACGTTGCGGACCTTAAAACTCGGGTTTTGTCTGTCCACACGCAGACACCCAAAACGGAGAAAACGCAGATCTTCACTTTGGCCGAAGTTTTTTAAAAGATCAGTTTTCGTGTGGATGACAGGCCAAAACGTAGAAAAATATCTACGTTTTGGCAGATCCCCGGCTACGTGTGGACAGGTCCTTAGAGAATGGCAGGAGAAAGCCCAAACCGTGACACTGAGGGAGGAGGGCTGAACAAAGGCTGTACCACAAAGAGCAAATTATCTAAACATTAATTATCTTTTATTTAAGTCACTTTACAGATTTTGTGAATGGATTTGTTTGTCCAACTCATTTGTCCAATGAAAAGAAAAGTTATAAAACTTGGGTCATATAGTGCAGCAATCAGCCCCAAACAAGAATGTAAAAAACAAACAAACTAAATAAATATTTACCTGTGTGACTCTGTGATTGATTTGATGTTCCTCCCATTATGATGGTGCATTCCAGTTCTACTCGATACTGGGAAGCTTGAACGTCTGAGTAGGAAAAATCAACTGGAATTCCCCAAAGTCAGAGAATGTTTTTTAATCTGACTTTGAGGTTCACTATGGCAGCTCTTGTACAAACAACAGTAGCTGGGGAAGAAGCGTGTTTATTTTACAAGTCACACTTGAAACGGTGCATCTTTAATCAATGTTTTAGGTAGTTGATTTTTTCTGAGGTAAATGAAACACACCATCATTTACAGCATAGATATTGAGGACTGTCTATGGTGGCCTCATTAGCGAGGTCTATTCTTTATAATGGTTAGCATGATGTTTTTAGCCACAGCTTTAGCTCCAAACGTTCACAGCAGAGTTCCAGAGATCCCTAATTCCTTCCAAACTTGTCTGACATTTTCCTTTCTGACCTACAGAAAGTAACCAGAGTTTAAGTTCTAGACAGATTTCAAACGCCTTGAAAAAATAATTCATGACTAACTTGAAAGGAAATTTGTTGTACAGAAATCCAGCATGTTGAAAATATCAGTGAAACAACAGCAGGCCTTGAGACACAGAGACAGACAACAGAAGCTCTTGTGGACATGCGGAGTTTTTTTTTTTTTTTTTTCATTTTTTATGACTTGTTTTTTTTTTATCTTTTGAGTGATATATTTTTTTCTTTGTATTGTGATACCTAAGTCAACACTTCAAGTTTTGAAAAGGCATGAAAAAATAGATTTGAAAATAAAACAATAAAAGATTAAAATTGGCTACTTTTTGGCAACAAGACCTGCAGACGACAATACGATCCAGATTTCTACACAGGCAAAAATTAAACTCATTATTTTGGACCCAACCTGGCACAATAACTGTTTCTTACTTAACAAAAACAACAACAAAGAAAAGAAAGCATTTGAAGCAGCATTAATCTGAGTTCATCGACACAAAGTCACAGTCCTCTGGAGTTATCTCCACAACTTCAACAGTTCAAATCAAAGTTACTCTGCAACTTTTCTTTTGAAAGTTTTACTGCTTGTTGTCACTAAATACTAAATGAACCTGCACATGAATATAACATGCACACAGTGTGTGTGTGTGTGTCTTTGTGTGTGTGTTTAGTAGAAGTAGTTTGGTTGGACTTTAAGTATTCGTCAGCTAAGTTGTGAATCTGCGGACTCAATGAGGAGATAAGAGGAGGCAGCGAGTAGCTAATGTGACAATCACACACTGACAGGTAGAGGTAGCTGCAGGGCTAAACGCAGAGTTAAAAACACTGTAACGCACACACACACACACACACACACACACACACACACAACACACACTTTAATGCATAATGTCACAATTATATTAAAATCACTACATACACTGGCTGGCAAACAAAACGTCACCACCAAAGAAAGTCATGTACTCTAATATGTGATTGGGTCAAGCTTAGCTGGGATCCTGGCACACATTTGCTGTTGCATTATTTCACTAAGCTTCGGTGTCACAATATTTATTTCCATCTCTACTTCTCACCAATATCCTATATTTATGATGGCAGAGGCCAGCCACTGAGTGAAGCATGGTCCAGTTCATCCCAAAGTTTCTGGACGGCTTCAGGTCTGGACTCTAATAGCCAATCCATGTGTTCAAATAACTGAGCCACTCGTTCACACTTTGGACCTGATGAGTCCTGGAATCATTATCTGAAAATATGCTCATGTCACCAGGATGGAAAACATCGATTGGTGGATCGACCTGGTCTTCCAGTAAATGCCTGACTACCTGCAGCATCCTCACATCATAAAGCTATGTAGTGACTTTTTGGAGGCCAGGCAGTTTAATGTTTGACTTCCTGCAGCACCCAACACAAAATCCTCACACACACACACACACACACACACACACACACACACACACACACACACACACACATACACGCACACACATTCTTTCAAATGAAGCTTTTCATCCAACTCTCAGAGACAGACATGAAAACAAACTTTGACTGTTTGAATTAACACAATCAAGTCTTTGATGGAGAGCTCCTGCTGTGCGTGAATCTGTGTGTGAGCATGCGTGGAATCAAAAATGGATAGAGCACAAAGGCTTGGGCAGATAAAAGACTAGTTTTACAGTAAATGGTGGAAGATTTGTGGTTTTCTACAGAATCAAAAAGAAAAGTCCTTCCAATTCCCTCCAGGAGCTGAATGAATAATTTTGTCGCCAAACTGCGAATCAGAAAATATTCTTGGTTTGTCCCCATGATTAAAAATCTGATTTACACTCAGAGAAAGTCTTGATTGGCTTTTTATTCTGTTTTTGGGCATTGTTATTTTCATTCTCTTCATGAATTTAAAACCTTAAAAAAAGTGTATAAATGTGGAACTAAAATATTTGGTTCCAGAAAATTCTTTTTTTTTTTTTTATAATAAAATCCTGGGTTTTGGAAGTCCTTTGGTAGAGAGGAAATCAGCCCTCAGTTGTTGCTGAGGAAAACTTTGACTCTGCTTCTGTTTGTTGCTGAACAACACATCCTACAGGGTTTATCATCAGCAAACAGCTGCTGGAGATCAAGCTGAACCGAGCTGAACTGGGCCGTTATTGACTGAGATAAAAGCTGGTGTGTCCAAAGATTTTCCAACTGAGGATTCAGGATGGAGAAACAGGCTGAGTGGAAAATCTGGAATCAAAGTTATTCTTAAAACAAGTTTAATGCTTTCTCGGTTTTGTGTCTTTGGTCCGAGGAACGAAGAGCATCAGACAAAGTTTGAGTGATTGAGTGAGAAGATGAATTCAGCCATGAGGAGGTGGACGAAGATGTTCAGTCTGCTGCAGCTGGAGTTGTTCCACAGTCAGAGTTTGTCTCAGTCCAGCGGGCCAAGCAGAATGCCGCTGGCTCATCAGCAGAGAGTAGACTGGATGAGTTCAGAATACCAAACATGTCGTTAGAGTATTGTGTTATTCTTCTATAGTGAAAACAGATGTAAGACTTTTTACTGGTGCATTATTTGTTTCTGGCTCTGATCTCTGACCCTCCTCCAACCTGTGGAGCCACAGCGCTGCAGCATGCTGGGAGGAACCTGTCCGTGTGACAGGATCCTTCTCAGTGTGGCAGATGAAGGTGAGTGTGCCTGTGGTGCTGAGTTGCTGCAGGCTGTGAATACCTGAGAAACTAAAGAATGAACATATTTATTGTAGGACTCGAGCTGAGAGAGAGGAGGGAGGGTGAAGCCAGAGACATGCTTGCTCGTAAAAAATTAATTTCAAGGCAACAGGCCATGCCTAAAGCAAGTTTGTCTTTCAATGATTAATTTATCTGTAGACCAATCCCACTGGAGGACAGTGTGTGTGTGCGTGCGTGCGTGCGTGCGTGCGTGCGTGCGTGCGTGCGTGCGTGTGTGTGTGTGTGTGTGTGTGTGTGTGTGTGTGTGTGTGTGTGTGTGTGTGTGCGTGCGTGCGTGCGTGCGTGCGTGTGTGTATGTGTGTGTGTGTGTGTGTGTGTGTGTGTGTGTGTGTGTGTGTGTGTGTGTGTGTGAGAGAGCAAATGCAGTTGTCTCAATCATTACAAAAGCTAAATTTGGTCACAAACTAAGGCAGCAGCAAGGTTTTAGTTTATTTATTTATTTATTTTAGGGATGGGCCTCATTTTAAAACATTTATGTAATTAGTGAGAGGCTTTAAAACCTTCAAGAAATGTTGCCCCAAAGAAATGTTTTATTAAAAATATTTTATCAAGGCACACAATCAAACATTAGACATGGTAAACTTAAGCTCTTTTTATTTATGAAAAAAATAATAATTTTATTGTATTTTAATTCAAAATACAAAATGATAAAAATATCATTGGAAAAAATTGTACAGACCTAAACGGTACAGTACTATTTCAAGAACATTTTGATCATGGTATTGTCATTAAATAATAAGAATTAAAATGAGAATAACAACAGAGTTCTCAAAAACTTTCGAGCAACAGATGTGGGAGTGTCTCACGGGGGACATTTTGAACCATGCAGGACAATGTCCTCATTTGCTTCACTTCCCTGTATGATTAATTATGCTGCCTCACTGCTACCTAGGGTTGACTGATTAGTGTTTGTCGTTAGCCTCAAGAGAAACCTGCTGGCTTCATTATCACTTTGGACAAAAGTGTCAACTGAATGCATAAACATAAACATATTAATCAGTGGGTTTTGCAGAGCCCTCTGATATTTACATAATAGAGATGTTTTTATTATGACAATAATATGTTAAAATAATTTTTCTAAAGAATGATTATATAATTGTCTGCAAACCCTTTTCTACTAAAAGGTTGAAGTAGAGTATTCTCTTCTCAGAAAAATTTAATAAAGCAACAAAATAGATCAGAAAATTGTCCAAAAACTTTCAGGGATCATAAAACATTTATTAGGAATTTTTACATTAAACACAAAAAAATATCAGAAAACATCTTTAAATAAATTTAAATATTGTAATTACCCATAAGAGGTCATTGTGATTGCTGTTGTACATTACTGTTCCATTAAAACTTAAAAGCCACAGAATAAGCTAGGTTTAGACTGGACTTTGTTGATCGCACAGTGGGGAAATCCACTTGCTACAGCAGCACATACACTAAAACAAAAGTAAAATTAAAAATAATGACAAGATTACATGTAAACACACAATGGCAATAAGCTATAGTAACCTTCTACCACTAAAAATCATGCCCTTTAGGTTAACAATTGTGCGTCGCTTTGGATAAAAGCATTTGCCAAATCAATAAACATAACATAAACATAAAAACAATTAATTAAAAGGAAACATTTGTTTCCAGAACTATGTAGTATACAGTAAGGGACACAAACATACTAATGTACATCTAGTATCACACAAGTATTAAACACATAGTGAATATTGCATTGATGTTATTGTGTACCAGGATAATGCCAGCACCAGAAAAACAGGTTAAGCTCATTCGCCCAGTTCTGATCCCCTTCAGCTGATTCATTGGCGCCACTCCTCCCACTGTGTTTTGCCTCAGGCCCACCCAGTTTGAGAGAGTGCCCACCCACCAGGGGTAGGGCCAGACAGTAGCAACTGCTTAGCAAACCCAGTTATGTTGTAACAACAATTACAATATAAAATAATTACTTTAATTAATGTGCACTTTTTCCACTGTGTAATAAAAATACTTTAAATTTTATATCTGGTATTAATTTGAATCATATTATGAATATGTTTTCCAGTTTGCTTATTGGAGTTGTAATTTGGTGTTTTATATAAAAAAGCAAATTGGCACCTGCTTACTGACACTAAGCAACTATTATCTCATTCACTGCCAGCCGTTTCCTTATCGCTAAATGCCTTCGCTGCCAGCGTTTCTCACTGTGTTTACTGTTTTTTAAGAGTCACAGAACGTTGTGCGCTAGGATGATGTCGACGCAAAACAACCAAAACAAAGACGAGACTCACCCCTTACATCAGGAAGAATCCGTTCTATCATAATCCGTTGTCGAATTGTGATCGGCAGACACTTTTCCAGTTCGCTCCTCACTTTCTTTTACAGGAATGCCCCAAAACAATCTCCTAACGCATGGATGTTCTGCTTCCTGATCATGTGACGTGTGATGTATGCAGATGAAGATTGGCTTCAGAGCTGAAATCTTTGTTCTCTCAGCGCGGGGGCTTGTTCCGATGCCCAAACAGTAAAAAAAAATGCAAATGACGATTTTAGTCAACATTGGCAGTGAACGGTTGGATCTAAAATGACGACTTTAGTCGTCAATGGCAGTGAATGAGTTAACCTACTGCAGAGAAAATATTCTGATGCCATCTCTGCCACCCAGTGAGGTTCATGGTTTTTTTTCTCAGAAGCGTCCTCCTGCCCTGGACTTCTCACAGCTGAACGGGCATCTCCCGGAGTCTGCGGATGACATTATTGATATTGTCAGTGCTGTAAACTGAGAAAGGACTGGGTGTGAGGGGGAGACAGAAGTGCAGCACGCAGCAGACACTTAAGGACCTTTTATCTGATGCTTTTCCTCGCACTTACGTTAATCCGGTAAAGGAAACAAATCGTTTCATCTGGGTATCTCGTCGGGTCTGCTTTAGTCCTCTAACGCCATTTTATTTGGTTCTGTTCATTTTATTGTTGTTGTTATCTGGACCGAGGGTTCGGGTGGTACGGGAGGTGATGAGTTGTCCTGAACCGCGTCGGCACGTCGCTGTCCATGGTCCTGAATGAGACAGAGCCCTTGAGAGCCGGTGAGGAGATGGGGTGTGGTTGTAGGTGTATACTGCTTAGACAAGGTGTGTGTGTGTGTGTGTGTGTGTGTGTGTGTGTGTGTGTGTGTGTGTGTGTGTGTGTGTGTGTGTGTGTGTGTGTGTGTGTGTGTGTGTGTGTGTGTGTGTGTGTGTGTGTGTGTGTGTGTGTGTGTGTGTGTGTGTGTGTTATTAACTGTAGTGTAAGGCACTTTGGAGCCCTCTGAAGTGGAAAGACTATAAAAGTCAGTTTTCATTTTTCATTACTGATCTTTTAGACTTTATCGTCATCTTTTTCTCTGTTAAATTTCAAAGTGTGGTTTTCTTCTTTAAAGCAATAATTTCCCAACTTTTTTCAACTCACTCAGCAGGTTTTAAACATTCCCTGAAGGCCCAACGTTTCCTAACCAGTGAGATTCAGAACAGCAATTTAATATTTAATTACATTCAGTGGCTGGTGATAGCTGATGAAGGTGTTTAAATTAGACTGGCTGAATTATTAATATTTGAACTTCCTGTATAGGTGTGACTGTTAGATGTTATTGTTCAGAATTCCTTTTAAACCAACAGTAATTCAGAGGGTTTTGTTAACGATTTCATCAGATTCCTCTAAACAAGTTCTGATTATGCTTCAGCATGAAGATTCAGCAGGAAGGCGGGGCTTATTGTTACCAGAAGTTAACAAGAAACAACATTTATGAAGATGTGACAGTGTGAGCATCCTGTCACAGTGTCCCAATTGATCATGCGTCCGGGCTAGTTGGCCAATGGGATGTCCCTTTGGCTGACTGGTTAGTGCGTATGACTCTCACCCGGGAGTCTGGGGATCGAATCCTGCCAGTAAAACAGCAAAAATGTATAGCTACAGTGGGATGTGTAAGGTTGGGCAGCTCGTCTTGATTTTCCTTTATAAATCATAGGACTCCAGAAACAGCTGATGCTGGCCATCCAAGCAGAATGCAGCTTCTTCTGAAATCAGATCAAATTGTAAAGCGGAGATTAAGGATCTAAATGAATGAGTATCTTCCTGTTTTACAATGGACAAATTAAACAATAATTTACAGAACAATCCTTGAGTTTTGGAAAATTACACCATTATCTGGGTTTGTGTCTGTGTGGTTGTGCAAGATTAGGTTGTTACATGTCACCTTTCTCCCTTTATTTACCTTTAATTAAAAATCCTCAGTGCAAGGTTTTCTTAACACTGTTAGCAGTTCTAATCCTTTCTCTGCATCCTTGTGGTCATATGTGGTTTTCTCCAGGGACCCATTATCATTATTACCATATAATTTAGTATCAGTATTGTTATTTTTATGATAACTATCAATATTATTATAGTTATCATTGTCCTTACAAAATTATAGTTTTATTATTGTTGGCATTATTATCATTCCTTAATATTATCCCCTATTATTGTAATGACCACCATCATCGTCATCATCATCACCATCGTTATCTATTGTCTCAGGCCCAAAAACCAGAATCCTTCCTAACAGTTGAGGCTCTTTCTCACTAAATCGTTGAGCTGGGACAGGATCTGAAACTCTGTGAAGATGTTACTGACTTTCAAACTCATGAAAAGTCTAAATAATATTAACAAATCTACAAACAGGGTGGCAAGATATTTCAAACTGCAGCAGCTAGATAGATACCTTACGGAGACAGCAACGATTATTGGTGGCTATGACAGCTCCTCCTGGTGGCTTCCTCTGAGGAGATCTTCTGGTTCTGACCTTGCAGTGGGTTCCATAAATCCTCTTCCAGGGAGTTTTCCTGATCAGATAGCAAAGAGCTCTCCTTTCAATTTCAAGTAACAGAAGCTATAAACCCAGCTCCTTCTTGACACCCGGGTCCTCTCTTTAGGTGATAGTGATCTCATTCTTCATCTCTGAAGTTCAGCTGAGTGATATGAAAGACTCAGAGCTTCAGCATGGTGACTGCTGGAAATGAACACCTGCTCCTAGAGACTTATACTCTGGATGAAGTACTTCTGAGAGGAAAAAAAGAAAACAAAAAAATCATTTGGATTGCCAAGAAGAAGCTTTTGTACTTGTGGGTCAACTCCTCACTCAGATCTGCATTCCTGCCAAGCATTCATTTCAGTGTAATAAAAAACTTGTGCCAGTCGTTGCTGAAAATGTTTTCAATAAATACCTACATGAATGGGTCTCCAGTGGTACCCTGGCATGTGTGCATGCACAGGAGCATGTGCAGAAGAGTGCCACTTTTAATAGGTGATGTTGGGAATAGAGCTGGACCTCTACACCTCCTGATCTAGATGGGGACTTCCGCCAAGGGTATGTAGACTGACAGAATGGCATCTTATGTGTTTATGAATCTCCAAATCAAAGCTTAGCGTGAAGACATCACCTTCACTCCCATCAGAACTAATCGTTTCTCCGGGTTTGCTGGTCCTGGGCTCTTCTCCAGACCTTTCTCTTTGCACGTTTTTCTCTCTCACTCTGTTCAGACATGGGCTTATAGTATGCACCTTTCTCCCTCATTTCTCTCCATTTCTGCCAGTCTTTTGCCAAGTATGCCTCCTTTTTGCAGGATCGGCATCTCGCCGTGCAGGGTAACGGTGCTGCTTTTCTGCAGCAGATAATCGTGGCATTTGCCTGAAAAACAAGTTCACATTTATCATATTTATTGCAAAGTACTTTGTAGTTAATGTACAGTTAGAATATTAAATGAACTTCTGAAAACTACAAGAACATGTCATGAATGTCAACTATGTTACTCTTGGTCGACTAAGTCGCCTTTGCAGGGTAATGTAGTTGACAGGTAACCTGGTTGACATTTTTGTTGTTTTCAGGGTTAAAATCAAAATGGCTGCCTAGCACTAGACACCATGTGGCATTTTACAGAGAGATTCTTCTAAATATTTTATATACAATTGAGTAAAATTGAAGTTTAAAATTATTTAACTAGTCATTGTAGTAACATTGTTGACATATAAGTACATACTTGCCCCAAGCACTACTTTAGGTGAAATAACTGAAGAAGTGGAGAGAGAACATACCTTGGAGTCTTTCCAGTTGTCTCTTCAGGAGGAAATTACATCATGTGGAGCAGGTCATGTGATTTGGAATAAACACTCTTCCCTGAGGGGTGTATTGGCTATGGGTAACTTAGATGACAGTGACTTCTCGGACACAAATTCAATTTGTTAATTTCCATTTAAAATGTGACATATTGCCCAAAAAAACAAATATGTCATAATTACCTCAAATTAATGTAAAGAATACAATTAAAACTGTTTTTGATTAAGTATTTTAAATTATTGTTTAGCAAATGAGATGGTGATTGTAATTCATTTCGGACGGTTATTTAGTTGACATTTTAGGGATATCTAGTCATTTTTTATAAATAATTATTATTTCCATAGGAAGTAACTATGGCATTTGTAAAGATAAGATCATGACGAATACAGAGGACTTTTAACATTTTATTTTAATAAACATGTTTGCAAGATAAATCTGATGGACATGAAAACTCCTGCGATTATATATTGACCCAGATGGCATACCCAAGCCCTCAGTAAATTACTGAATTAGTCAAGGAAATTGAATTCTCCTTTACTTCCAAGTAGGAATAATACATGTCTCCATTAAACAGTATCATGCAATCCATTGGTATCCCATTCATTGTAATGGCTGGCATCAATTACAGGACAGAGAAATAAAAGCTGAGTCTAACTTAGAAGTAAAATGTTGGAGGATACAAATGCCACTAATTAGGAGACCTAGTTGGGTTTGTTTGTAATCATTTTACCAATGGAAGGATGAACAAAATACTGATTCTTAAGTCTCAGTGTAGCATAAATTGAAGTTTAGTGAAAACATGAAATAAAGATATGAAAAAAGAGGAAGGTTAAAACACTTGCTGTACAACTATAAAAACAGCAAGATATTTAAAGTTTTACCAAGTAAAATGTTGGACAACATGTTCTCATTTACAAAAATGGCCTGGCCGAGATGTCCCACAGGTAGCAGCATAAATGAACATAATAAACAGGATAAAGGGTGGGCATTAGAAACCTTTAATTCAATGTTATAATCAATGTAAAAAGGAATGAATATTCAGGGTTTCCTCCAGTGCTTTCTAAGCCTGTAGGGCCGTCAGGCTTTGCTTGTCCCTCCAACCACCACCACACCAGGGCAAGCATCATTTATTTATATATTTGAAAAAATTCTAATGCACAAAATTAACATTTAAAATGTTTAACCTGAAAGTCTGACATGAACATTAACTGCATCTGGTCATGTGTTTGAGAGAGCAAAAATGTCATCTTCTCTGCCACTGTGCAGCCTCCATACCACACAGTCAGGCAGTATGTTAGGACACTGCTCAGCTGTAGAAAGCCCTCATGACATCCTAGTGATACAACACAGTTACACTTCTTAAGCCTTCCAAAACTTGATATGTTAAGAAGTTTGAATTAAACCACATCCAAAGTGTTTAGAATGAAATACAAATCTGAGTCAATTTATTCAATCTGGTGAAACTGGCTGGACTATAGGGACTGGGGGTTATGCTCATAAATATTAGCATGCAGTGAATCTGCAGTGTGATGTTTTTGTTTCATTTTATCCACAGTACGGCAGAATATTTACTTAGTTTTTCCTGACTTTTGCCTGTTTTCAGTTGATTCAATTTCCAGTATTATTTTCTAGCTTTACATTTTTTCAATTCTCTCATCCCGGCTCTTCTGTCATTCTTCCTCTTCTAAACTGTGGACATGCAAGAACCTACTTTTCCCCACACCCTAAACTCTACTGGGGACAGATTTGAGCGTTGCATGTTAAATTATTGATGAAGCATCCCCTGCTCCTCTTCTTTTTTCCTCCCCAAGGCTTAAGAGCTGAGAGACACCAGGAGGAAACTCCAAATCTCAGAGGAATCCTCATGAATCTGAACACACCGGAGACTGACTTTGCAAGACAACAAACACACGAGCACACCCACCACAGCAAGGTAGAGTCTGTCTGGTTAACTTTGATCATTCCCTACATCCTGGGTATATCCAAGTGCCCATCACTCCAAAATGATGTTGAGAATGTTTTATCTAATTAAAGTTAGTGTAGAGGAGGATCTTCTTGTTTATAAAGCTATTAGCAGCACACAGTTCAGCACCTGACTTTGAGTCCAAAGGCTCTAAGTTTTCTGCCAACATAAAAAATATTAACAGATTGTTAATATTTTGTTTTTGTTATAATTGGCCAAAGGCTGATTTCTATTGGCAGTCTGCCTTCCAGGTATAATAAGCTAAAACTGTGAAGGAAATAGTATAAGAAACATGATTATAATAAACAATTCAAATTATATATCAATGACTAACAGTCATCTACAAAAAAGCTAAAAACCAAAAACATTAAAAGTACTAACATCCAGAATACTACAACTTCAACGCTAGAATTACTTGTATCTGAAGCACTGATCAGATAAAAGCCATTCCTTTAACTGGTTTTTATGGTATTTTAAGTCAGACATTTTTTTTCAGAGGCATCTCTGGCACAATTTGTTTATGGGGCACAAAAACTCCACAGCTATGAGACACACACGCTAAATGGGGGCCCCACACTTATTTTGAGGCCCCCCATAATAGACTATAATAAAACTATGTGCATGTTTGTGTGTGTGTGTGGGGGGGGGGGGGCGGAGGGGGGGGGGCGGAGGGGGGGGGGGGGGGCAAGCAGTGTCAGAAGACTTTTTTTCCTCTCCTCCATGCACTGGCTGTCTCTGTCAGTGCTCAGCACGTGGCGCACCTCATAGATGAAAATGCATCCTCTTGCACAAGATGGGGCCCTCCATGGATTACGGGGCACTACGCATCTGCGTATAGGGAGAGATGGCTTTGCACACACACACACACACACACACACACACACACACACACACACACACACACACACACACACACACACACACACACACACACACACACAGTTTAGTCTAGCATTCGTTGTGAGGATCGTCATTGACTTCCATTTATTTTAGTGACTGGATTGTGCGTAATTAACACCTTTCCTCTAAAACTAACCAGAAGAAAACAGCACCAGCAAAATGTCCTCACTTTTCCACTAATGTCCTCAGTTTGCTGGAAAAAACTTGTTTTTGTCCTCACTTTCATGTGTAGACCGGTATATACACACACACACACACGCACACACGCGCGCACACACACAGTTTAGTCTAGCATTCGATGTGAGGGTCGTCATTGACTTCCATTTATTTTAGTGACTGGATTGTGCTTAATTCACACCTTTCCTCTAAAACTAACCAGAAGAAAACAGGACCAGCAAAATGTCCTCACTTTTCCACTAATGTCCTCAGTTTGCAGGTAAAAACTTGTATTTGTCCTCACTTTCATGTGTAGACCAGTACACACACACACACACACACACACACACACACACACACACACACACACACACACAATCTTGTATTTCTATCCATTTGAAGACTTTGTATTAGCTTCCATTCATTTTCGTGCCTAACCCACACACTTACCCTAACCCTAACCATAACCAGTGTATTTAACTGTAACAAAAACTCAATTAACATCTTACGTGTAAACCTCACCCCTAAGCCTGAAACAGGGAGTCCACCATATTAGGACCAGGTTTTGGTCCTAACAAGGACCATCAGTCTTCAGAAGATTAGTGAATATGCCATTTCTGTAAGTGTAGTAACGTAAGTTTCCACAGGGCTGCTGTGGTTTGTAACTGGTTCGCTGGCCACCCACGCTTTTTAGTTGTTTATCTCTCTCCATATTCTCCATTCCTCAATCCCATTGAGGAACTCTAACTCTGGAAACAGAAGCTGTGAGATGGGCCTTTAAAAAGGTCAATCCTCACAAAGCTCCAGGACCAGACGGCATCCCAGGCCGGCTACTCAGAGTGTGTGCAGACGAGCTGGCAGAGGTGTTTACCAACATCTTCAACCTCTCCCTGAGGCAGTCAGTGGTCCCGACGTCCCTCAAAGCATCCACCATCATTCCCGTTCCCAAAAAATCAGTGGTCTCCTGTCTGAATGACTACCGTCCTGTTGCACTGACATCCGTCATCATGAAGTGCCTGGAGCGGCTGGTCAAATGTCACATCTGCTCCTCCCTCCCTGACACACTGGATCCTCTTCAGTTTGCCTATCGGACAAACAGAGCCACAGAGGATGCCATCGCCCTGGCAACACACACCGCCCTCACTCACCTGGAGAAAGGGAATACATATGCAAGAATGCTCTTCATCGACTACAGCTCGGCATTTAACACCATCATCCCCTCAAGACTTGCCACGAAGCTCGTCGACCTTGGGCTGGGAACACCGATCTGCAGTTGGATTCTAAACTTCCTCACAGACAGGCCCCAGGTGGTGAGAGTTGGTAAGCACACTTCCTCATCACTCATCCTAAACACAGGTACGCCCCAGGGTTGTGTGCTTAGCCCCCTCCTATATTCCCTGTTCACACACGACTGTGTTGCTAAACATGAGACCAACATCACCATCAAGTTTGCGGATGACACAACCATCATAGGCCTCATCACAGGGGATGATGAGACGGCCTATAGAGAGGAGGTGATGGCACTGTACGAGTGGTGCCTGGAAAATAACCTGACTCTCAACATCAGCAAAACCAGAGAAATGATAGTGGACTACCGGAAACGACCAGTCAGGGAACACCAACCCATCCGCATCAACGGGGTCGAGGTCGAAAGGGTCAGCAGCTTCAAGTTCCTTGGAGTCAACATCACTGAGGACTTCTCCTGGACCCTTCACACAGACACTACTATCAGGAAAGCTCGCCAGCGGCTTTACTTCCTGAGGAGGCTGAGGAAGTTTGGCGTGAGCGCCTGCTTCATCTCAAATTTCTACAGGTGTGCAATTGAGAGCTTGCTGACGAGCTGCATCACAGTGTGGTACGGAAGCTGCTCTGCCAGCAGCCGTAAATCACTACAGAGGGTGGTGAAAGCAGCAGAGCACATCACTGGCATGAGGCTTCCTGCCATTCAGGACATTTATCTCCAACGATGCCTCCGGAAAGCACACAGCATCATCAAGGACCACAGCCACCCGGCACATCAGCTGTTCTCCTTGTTACCATCTGGCAGACGTTACAGGAGTCTGTCTGCTCGGACTACAAGACTTAAAAACAGTTTCTATCATCAAGCCATACGACACCTCAACCACAACACCTAAACACACACAACACAGGACTCAGAAGCTACCCTGCAGCTTCACAAGTACTATATTTAATCCGTACTGGTCACTTCACTTTATTGTTATTGTAATTTATATCCAAAGTGCAACACTGTAATCTATATCCTGCATAATTTATATCCTGCAATACTGTAATTTATATCTAAAGTGCAATACTGTAATTTTCTGCAGCTCATTCCTGTGCAATATCCCATCTGCCCTCCCGTCATATTTCTTTTCAGGATTTTCTTTATTGACACATATATATTTAGTCATCTTTTCCCTTTTACCATGTCTCTCTAATATTTTGCTCCTTACTATATTTTTTTGCTTTATTTTATTATATTTTTATTATATTTTATTATATTTTCTCCTGTATCATGTTGCTGAGAGACCGCTGCTCGTCATACACGTTTCATTGCAATGTTGACCCTGTGCTAACTTGCATATGACAAATAAACTAAAACTGAACTGAACTGAACTGAAATTTGTTCTGCATGGAGATGGAAGGTGTATGACTGACAGCCACAAACCCGTACACCTCTTCTCCAAGCTATGGAGGATGCATGTGGAGATATAGCAGCTGATTCTTTTCATGGCTGGAATCGCCATGCTAGGAGATAATTCCCTCACTGCTTGGTCAAGGACAACATTGCTTGTGATGTGGATGAGGCTCTGTGGCCAGACCGCAACATAAGAGAGGATGCAGCATAGTTTTTTTTCTTTTTACTGTAACTGTATACAGTAAATTCTTCTGTTGTATGTAGTGTATGTGTGCAACTTTGTGTTGGTTGGGAATGGGATAAAGATTGTGTACAATGTTTTGTGGGAAAAATAAAATAATTTCTACCATGTATTTGTGTGTTCAGAGTGTAAAAACAATATTCTGAAATAACAACACATGCATGTATATACTGTCTGTAGTAGGTGTAACACTGAACCAAAAAGGCTTTAGTCATTATGATGAATGGAGAAGAAGTGTTTTCCATTCATCATAGTGTTTAACATTGAGCACATAAGTGCTCTGCTGGTTCTTCTAAATGTCTATTCATATGATGGTTTGTGTGTGTCATTTGACAACAAAATCACATTTTGAGGAGAAATAACATTGTTTTGAATGTGAAGTTTCATTTTACAAGTTAAGTGAGGGGTTTTGCCCATTGTGTGTGTATTTTTGGATTTGTGTGTAGAGTTCTGAGAATATGAGGCATGCTTTCAGGAAATGTGTGTAAACAATTGAGAAAAACTGTAATCCTTTTGAGTGTTGAAAATCTTTTAGAACAGTTAACAACAGGGATGCTTTTCTTCTTTCCTTTTTAGGGCAGCTGGTAAAATACTTGAGGTGCCACCTGGTGATCTGGAGTGTGGATCGGTGCTGCTGCACGCTTTTCTCATGTCAGTTCTCTTGTTCGCTCTTCCTCCTTCCATCTCAGGAACATTGCTAAGCTGAGTCCCATTCTGTCCCGCTCTGAACTTGAGACAGTTCTCCACACCTTCATCTCCTCACGCTTAGACTACTGTAACTCTCTTTTCACGTGTCTGAGCAGAACCTCCCTGAACCTTCTACAAGTGGTTCAGAATGCCTGTGCTCGTCTTCTGACCAAGTCCTCCAAACACACCCACATCACCCCGCTTCTCCTCCAGCTTCACTGGCTGCCAGTCAACTTCAGGGTTCATTTCAAGATCCTGGTTCTGGTCTATAGGGCCTTACATTGACAAGCACCATCTTACATTGGTGATCTTCTTAGTCTCTACACACCCCCAGCAGGTCCCTGAGGTCCAGTGATCAAAGCCTACTGGTTGTGCAGCACCAGACTAAAGACCAAAGGTGACAGATCATTTGCTGCTGTGGCCCCCAGACTCTGGAACTCTCTCCCCCTCAGACTGAGATCAGTGGACTCAGTGGTCTCCTTCAAAAAGCAGCTGAAGACTGTCATGGCAGGAGGAAGTTTCTTGACCCACGACATGCAGAATCACCATACGGAGAACAAGAAAGTAAGTAAAAGGTTTTTATTACTACATAAAGAGCGATGTGAGAGACGGGAGCAGACGAGACGCAGGACTGGCAGCAGGAATCCAGGGGGGATATTCTAAGGAGGGAGACAGAGTGAATATGAGGCGAAAACAAATGGAAACGTTGTCGGAAAGACTGGTCTTACTGTTTCTAGGTAGTGGTATTTGTACAGGAAGGTTGCTAGGTCCGGGTGAGCTGAGGAGATCCACAGGTGAGGAGATTGTTTTGTCCAGAGGTGCAGGAACAGGAATGGATGTTGGAAGGTGAGCGGCTGAGAGCGGGCGGCCAGGGGATGAAGCAGTGTGTCAGGCAGGCTGAGATCCGGGTCTTGTTCTGGAGCTGGTGAGAGATTGTGAGGAACCTGGAGGAGAGAAGGAAAGGGCATCAGGGGGGTTTTCAGACGTCAGGTTAATCAGAGCAAAAATACAAAGTCAAGGTCGGGTCGGAGGCTAGAGCTACCCAAAGAGTAATCATCCGGCGTGATGAAGTGTCACACTGCTCCTTAAATCCCCTGGACCTTGATGGTGGGATCAGCTGCAGCTGGGAGCTCTCAGACACGCCCACCTGTGAAAACAATACTTAGGAGAAAACATGGTTACAGGCTGACAGCTCACCACGGACCATGACAGTACACCCCCCCCCCCCCCCCTCAACGGACGCCACCCGGCGGCCGAGCAGAGGAGGAGGAGGCGGAGGAGGAGGAAGCCCGAGAGGCCTCGAAGTCCCTGATGAGACCCGGGTCGGTGATGAAGGAGCGGGGGACCCAGGAACGATCCTCGGGACCGTAGCCCTCCCAGTCCACCAGGTACTGGAAGCCCCGGCCCCGGGGGCGGACATCGAGGAGGCGACGGACAGGGTAAACCAGACCACCACCAACGAGCCGGGCAGGCGGAGGAGGAGCAGGAGCAGGACACAGGGGACTAGAGAGGACAGGCTTAATCAGGGAGACGTGGAACACCGGGTGGACCCTCATGGATGAGGGGAGAGCCAGACGGACAGTGGACGGACTGATGACATCAACGATGGAATAAGGACCGATGAACCGAGGAGCCAGTTTCTTGCTGGTGTCTTTCAGGCGGATATCCCTGGTGGAGAGCCAGACCTTCTGCCCAGGAGTATACACAGGGGCGGGTCGCCTGTGTCGATCGGCCAGGCGGCGGTTGCGGTCAGCAGTCCTCTGGAGAGCCGCCTTGGTCTGAGCCCAGGTGCGCCTGGCACGGCGAATGAACCGGGGTGCAGTAGCAGGAGGATCTGGATTTGATGGAAACAGAGGGGGCTGGTAGCCGAGTACAGTTTCAAATGGAGACAGACCAGTAGATGTGGAGGTGTGAGCATTATGGGCATACTCCACCCAGGGAAGTTGGGAACTCCAACCAGAGGGGTTGGACGAACAGACGCACCGTAGCATGGCCTCGAGCTCCTGGTTCATTCTTTCACATTGTCCGTTCGTCTGAGGGTGGAATCCAGAGCTCAGGGCGACACGAGCCCCCAGGAGATCAGCGAATTCCTTCCATACCCGGGACAGGAACTGGGGGCCACGGTCGGATAATATTTCAGAGGGGATGCCATGGAGACGGAAAACATGTTTGATAAGCAGTTGGGCTGTTTCGGCAGAGGATGGGAGTGCTTTGAGGGGAACCAGGTGACGGGATTTAGAAAAATGATCAACAATGGTGAGGATGACAGAAAAACCGTTAGAGGGAGGAAAACCAGGGACAAAATCTAAAGCAATGTGAGACCAAGGACGAGTGGGTACGGGAAGTGGGTTAAGAAGTCCGGCTGGAGGTTGGTTACTGGATTTGTTACGGGCACAGATGGAACAGGCGTTGATGTATCCACGGACGTCTTTGTACATGGATGGCCACCAGAAGGTCCTGCGGATGAGAGCTACAGTGCGACCGACCCCCGGGTGGATGGAGAATTTTGCCGTGTGGGCCCAATGAATCAGGTCTCCCCGAACCCTGGTGGGAACATAAAGTTTTTGAGGTGGACCGGTACCTGGGTCTGGATCGGTTTGTTGGGCCTCCTGAACCTTTCTGGTGATGTCCCAGGCTACAGTGCCCACGATGCAGGATGGCGGCAGGATTGGTGTGAGTTCAGGGTCTTTGTCGGGAGAGTACAAACGGGATAGGGCGTCCGGCTTGGTGTTCTTGGAACCGGGTCTGTAAGAGATAAGGAAACGGAAACGGGAAAAGAATAGGGACCAGCGGGACTGTCGAGGGTTTAATCTTTTTGCTTCCTTTAAGTATGCTAGGTTCTTATGATCTGTCCAGATGATGATGGGGTGTTCTCCACCCTCTAGCCAATGCCGCCACTCCTCCAGAGCCAATTTAATAGCCAGAAGTTCCCGATCTCCAACGTCATAATTCTGCTCCGCAGGTGAGAGGCGTCGAGAGAAAAATGCGCATGGATGGAGACGGTGATCTGAGGGAGAGATCTGTGAGAGGACAGCACCAACACCAGAGTCTGAGGCGTCAACCTCCAGGGTAAACTGGGCGGAGGTGTCGGGACGGGTAAGAATAGGTGCTTGGGTGAACTTGTTCTTTAAGTCTTGAAAGGCTTTCTCAGCAGCGGGAGACCAGAGAAAGGGTTTGTTTATGGAAGTGAGTTGAGTGAGTGGGGCGGCAGTCTGAATGTAATCCTTAATGAATCGGCGGTAAAAATTTGCAAAACCCAGGAAACGCTGAAGTTGCTTACGTGTAGTGGGAGTAGGCCAGGAGAGAACTGATTGAATCTTGTCCGGATCAGTCCTCAACCGCCCGCTCTCGAGAATGAATCCAAGGAACTTGACAGATGGAACGTGGAACTCACATTTCTCTGCTTTAACATACAGACGGTTCTCCAGGAGGCGTTGAAGTATGGCTCTGACGTGATGACGATGTTCTGCTGGGGATTTGGAAAAAATTAGAATGTCATCCAGGTATACAGTAACGAATTGGTTGAGGTAATCTCCGAGGACCGAATTGACCAGGGACTGGAATACGGCAGGTGCATTAGTGAGACCGAATGGCATGACAAGATACTCGAAGTGACCTAAGGGAGTTTTGAATGCAGTTTTCCATTCGTCGCCTTCTCTAATGCGAACGAGATGGTAGGCGTTGCGCAGATCAAGTTTTGTAAAGATAGTTGCATCTTGTATGGGTTCGAAGGTAGAGGAAAGTAATGGGAGTGGATATTTGTTTTTAACAGTGATCTGGTTGAGACCTCTGTAATCAATACAGGGTCTCAGGGAACCATCTTTTTTGGAAACAAAGAAAAAACCAGCCCCCAGGGGCGAAGTGGATGGTCTGATTAAACCGGAAGCTAGTGATTCCTTTATGTAGTTGGACATACTGATTTGTTCTGGTTTGGACAGATTATACAACCTGCTGGATGGTAGTGTGGCACCAGGCAGGAGGTCGATGGCGCAATCATAGGGTCGGTGAGGGGGCAGAGAGGAGGCACGGTCTTTACTGAAGACGAGCGAGAGGTCGTGGTACTCTTCTGGTACTCCTGACAGGTCAGGGGGAACCGGTGGATCAGGGTTAGATGCAGAACTGGAAGGTGAAGCAGAACGCAGGCAATTTGTCAAACAATGAGAACTCCAAACGGTAACTTGGGACGTTTTCCAATTTATCTGGGGATTATGGGTGATAAGCCAGTCATGTCCTAGAACAACAGGAGAGTGCGGAGATGGAAACACAAAAAACGAAATACTCTCCTGGTGGTTACCTGATACTTATAAGTTTACTGGCACAGTCTGGTGGGTAATGGCAGTGAGTGTGTTACCATCCAGGGACGATGCTCTCAAGGGAGTCGGAAGAGGAATAGTAGGGATATCCAGCTTCTGAACGACTGTTTGGTCCAGCATGTTACGTTCACAGCCTGAATCCAGCAGGGCCTTCAACAAACAACTCTCTTGATTAAACGTGATGGTACATGGTAGAGTACAGCGGGATTCTGAAACACCATTGCCACCCACCAGTATTCCCGGAACTACTGGTGGGCTGGCCCTTTTTAAACGTAGGGCACAGCTCGAAAGTCGGTGACCAGGTTGACCGCAGTAGAGACAGAGGTTAGAAGTGAAACGACGCTGCCTTTCTCCTGGGGTTAAATTAGTTCTGCCTATATGCATGGGCTTGTCACCAGATGGTGCTGTAACTTGTGGCTGGAAATGTTTAATCTGGGTTAACGGCGGATGGGACACTGGAGAACTCTTAGAATGTACCTTGAGACGTTTCTCTATTTTTAGTGCTAAGGATATGAGAGATTCTAGATCGGGGGGTTCATGGCATAACGCCAACTGATCCTGGAGGCGATTGTTTAATGCCTGAGTGAATGCTCCAAGGAGTGAACCTTGATCTAGAGAGGAAACTGCAGCCTGTGTGCGAAACTCTATAGCGAAGTCAGCAACAGTCTGTTTTCCTTGACGGAGGTTCCACAGCTTTTTAGCTATTTCAGCGGGAGACTCAGAATGATCAAATGTCTGCTTGAATTCGGTCAGAAACTGAGAGAGGGAACCGCGCAGGAAACTGGCATCGTGGCTCCTTGCTTCGGCCCAGTCTAACGCCTTGCCTCGGAGTAATCCGATTATGTATGAGATTTTTACAGAATCTACAACAAAAGCTTCGGGGGATCTCTCAAAAGTCAACTGACAGTTAAATAAAAAACCACGGCATTTGCCGAACTCACCGGAATATGTGTCAGAAGGGAGTGATTTGGGTATCCGGAAGTTTATGGCAGGAGCCGGAACCGGATGTGCAGACAGAGGAGAAACAGGAGGCGGCTGGGCGGAAGGTTCCGGGGAAGTTAGCTTGGCAGTGAGGGTGCGTAACATGTTGTCCATAAGGAGTAACCGTTGGTGGGAGTCAGAGGATTGTTCCAGCAAGCTATGAATGGCGTGTTCGTGACGGGAGAGTGTTTCAGAAACGGCGGACGGAAAGTTAACGGACGGATCGGATTCTGCAATGGAGTCAATATTATGGCCGGATGATTCTGTCATGGCAGGAGGAAGTTTCTTGACCCACGACATGCAGAATCACCATACGGAGAACAAGAAAGTAAGTAAAAGGTTTTTATTACTACATAAAGAGCGATGTGAGAGACGGGAGCAGACGAGACGCAGGACTGGCAGCAGGAATCCAGGGGGGAGATTCTAAGGAGGGAGACAGAGTGAATATGAGGCGAAAACAAATGGAAACGTTGTCGGAAAGACTGGTCTTACTGTTTCTAGGTAGTGGTATTTGTACAGGAAGGTTGCTAGGTCCGGGTGAGCTGAGGAGATCCACAGGTGAGGAGATTGTTTTGTCCAGAGGTGCAGGAACAGGAATGGATGTTGGAAGGTGAGCGGCTGAGAGCGGGCGGCCAGAGGATGAAGCAGTGTGTCAGGCAGGCTGAGATCCGGGTCTTGTTCTGGAGCTGGTGAGAGATTGTGAGGAACCTGGAGGAGAGCAGGAAAGGGCATCAGGGGGGTTTTCAGACGTCAGGTTAATCAGAGCAAAAATACAAAGTCAAGGTCGGGTCGGAGGCTAGAGCTACCCAAAGAGTAATCATCTGGCGTGGTGATGTGTCACACTGCTCCTTAAATCCCCTGGACCTTGATGGTGGGATCAGCTGCAGCTGGGAGCTCTCAGACACGCCCACCTGTGAAAACAATACTTAGGAGAAAACATGGTTACAGGCTGACAGCTCACCACGGACCATGACAAAGACTCACTTGTTCAAGCTGGCTTTTGTATGACCTTCTTCAACCCCTCTCTCTTTATTCTGCTCTCCCCACCTATTCCACCTTCCTCAGGATCCACTGATTTCCCTCTTTCCTATTCACTCTCTCTCTTTCTTAACATTTTTTCTTTTAAATCGCAATTGCTTATTTTTGCTCATTTGAAATATATTTTTAAACATTTTCTAAGTGTTTTTTGATATTTTTACAATTTTTTATATTTTTTTGTTTTTGTGAAGCGCCTTGTGATTTTTGTCTTGAGAGGCGCTATAGAAATGATATGTTCTTCTTCTTTATATGCAAATGTTAAGTCATGTGCTATTCCAATATTTTGATTGGGCTTGGGACCAGAGTATTCGGGTCCATAAAATTTCTACTGAGTGTGAGTTGCACATGTGCAACCTGGTCTGGCCCCATCTCTGTTTTTTCAATAGGATTTACCTACTTAGCTTGTCAGTATTATAGAAAAAACATAGTTTTACAGTGGTGTGAAAAACTATTTGCCCCTTTCCTGATTTCTTATTCTTTTGCATGTTTGTCACACAAAATGTTTCTGCTCTTCAAACACATTTAACCACTAGTCAAAGATAACACAAGTAAACACAAAATGCAGTTTTGAAATGATGGTTTTTATTATTTAGGGAGAGAAAAAAATCCAAACCTACATTGCCCTGTGTGAAAAAGTAATTGCCCCCTGAACCTAATAACTGGTTGGGCCTCCCTTAGCAACAATAACTGCAATCAAGCGTTTGTGATAACTTTCTATGAGTCTTTTACAGCGCTCTGGAGGAATTTTGGCCCACTTATCTTTGCAGAATTGTTGTAATTCACCTTTATTTGAGGGTTTTCTAGCATGAACCGCCTTTTTAAGGTCATGCCATAGCATCTCAATAGGATTCATGTCAGGACTTTGACTAGGCCACTCCAAAGTCTTCATTTTGTTGTTCTTCAGTCATTCGGAGGTGGATTTGCTGGTGTGGTTTGGGTCATTTTCCTGCTGCAACACCCAAGATCGCTTCAGCTTTAGTTGACAAACAGATGGCCTGATATTCTCTTTCAGGATGTTTTGGTAGACAGTAGAATTCATGGTTCCATTTATCACAGCAAGCCTTCCAGTTCCTGAAGCAGCACAACAACCCCAGACCATCACACTACTACCACCATATTTTACTGTTGGTATGATGTTCTTTGTCAGAAATGCTGTGTTACTTCTACGCCAGATGTAACGGGGCATTTGCCTTCCAAAAAGTTCAACTTTTGTCTCATCAGTCCACAAGGTATTTTCGCAAAAGTCTAGGCAATCATTGAGATGTTTCTTAGCAAAAGTGAGACGAGCCCTAATGTTCTTTTTGCTTAACAGTGGTTTGTGTCTTGGAAATCTGCCATGCAGGCCATTTTTGCCCAGTCTCTTTCTTATGGTGGAGTCATGAACACTGACCTTTATTGAGGCAAGTGAGGCCTGTAGTTCTTTAGAAGTTGTCCTGGGGTCTTTTGTCGCCTCTCGGATGAGTTGTCTCTGCACTCTTGGGGTAATTTTGATCGGCCACCCACTCCTGGGAAGGTTCACCACTGTTCCATGTTGTTGCCATTTGTGGATGATGGCTCTCACTGTGGTTCGCTGGAGTCCCAAAGTTTTAGAAACGGCTTTATAACCTTAACCAGACTGATAGATCTCAATTACTTTTGTTCTCATTTGTTCGTGAATTTCTTTGGATCTTGGCATGATGTTTAGCTGCTTTAGCTTCTGATGGAAAACAGATGGTGAAACTCTAGGATTAGAAAATCCTGACAGATCTACATCACACTCAACCATCTAGACTCATGACAGGGAAGGCTGTTGCTTTAGCATCCAGGAAACAGCAGAGAACGTCTCAGCTAGTGGAAGCTAACTGTTAGCATCAGCAACTCCACCACACAGCAGATTGTCCTCCAGGCTTGTTATTTTTGGAGATAAAACATTAGCATTGCTTTAATCTATTCGGTACTACTAGAGAACACTGCAAATGTATTGATTAAATATGCGTTCAACACCTTTGAAGTAAACCAGTTGTTATAGTTCAGAGGCAGGAGTGTCACCCAGCTGCAGCTGCAGTTTCAAATTTTAAAAAGGCAAATTATTCCCAAAATGTCACCTTCATGTTATTTATGCTTTAAAATGAAACAGATAGAATAGTTTTTTTCCCCATTCTTTCAAGTAATAACAGTCATTTTGATACTGGCCAACTTTTCTTTTTACAGTCAGGACTAGAATAACTACTATCACTGTGTAAGTTGTTTTTGTGACTCAAATATCAGAACTCAGTTAGCTGATGTGGATTTTGGTGAGTATGATGGTCTCATTAGCAGGTGAGGGGCCCCTGAGGGTCTTGAGTCTAACGAGAACAGGAGAAGCTCCCACACTGGCTCCTCCAACATTCAGCACACCTCATGACCAACTCACTGATGTTTCAGAAACCTGCATCACCCTCTCAGGTGTCTGTCTTCATCTGCAGAGAGCTTGCTTTCCGAATCTCTGTGGAACAACCTGAGCTCACCTCACAAGACTTTCCGGGTTCAGATCAGATCTTCATCAGTCCTGAAGCTTTGCTGCAGTCAGAATTGTTCCAGTCTTATAACATTTGAATTTTCCGTCACCTAGTTTCTATAAAACACTTAATTATTGAAATTGTTGGAATAAAAAACTGAGCTCTTGTGTGTCCTTTCTCTGTTGATTATTACTTATTTACCATAACTTTTTCATTCATGTCCTGCAGGTTTGTGATTTTCTGTCTGTGTTGGAATTGCTGTGGCCCATTGCAGGCTGCTTTAGATGGTTTCTGAATGATTTTATTAAAAGAGCTGTTCAAATTCTCTGGAATGTTAATGAGAGGAGCCTCAATTGTTGCTTTCTTATCTCTGTGAAGGAAGCAGTGATCTAAGATAAAAATAATCATTCCATCTCAGTTCTTGAGCTGCAGTTCAAAGTGACAGATCAGGATTCATGTAGATAAATTTGGGACTGTGAGTGTGAGTAGACTGCAGCTTCCTTGTGTGTGTGTGTGTGTGTGTGTGTGTGTGTGTGTGTGTGTGTGTGTGTGTGTGTGTGTGTGTGTGTGTGTGTGTGTGTGTGTGTGTGTGTGTGTGTGTGTGTGTGTGTGTGTGTGTGTGTGTGTGTGTGTGTGTGTGTGTGTGTGTGTGTGTTACATGCTATGATCCTGATGATGAGATTGTGATTCAGAGTGGTGTGGAGCTTTCTGGTGATGGATCTCAGTTTCTTAACTGACGATCGACTTTCCTCTTTGTGGGCAGCAGTTTGTTGTGTTTTCAACCAAACTGAACGTTAACCCCGGTAAGATTCTCACTGTGCAGAGCTCTGCCATATGTTGCTCTTGTGCTTTGCAAAACCATTTTTATGGTCTATCTTCTGTAGACAGAATCACTTTATCTTAGGTATGGTCCAGTCAAGGTCCACAGGTTTTGACTGATTTTTGAATGGTGCTTTGATACAACCTTTGTTGTAACTTTTTGCAAAACTAGACATAAATGATTTCTCCAGTGAATATTTCATTACTTTCTTCACCCGTTTTGATTAAAAATCTGCCTCATCAGCTGCCTGCTAAAGAAGCAAACATCAAACCAAAATGGTGAGTGGCCTGTATTTGTAGAGCACCTCCAGGATTCTACAACCCCCTACGATGCTTTTCACAACACAATTAGTCATCCACCCATTCACACACATATCTAAATGCTGATGGCGATGAGCTACAATGTAGCCACAGCTGCCCTGGTGTACAATGGAGGAGAGACTGTCAAACACTGGTGCCACCGGTCCCTCTGACCCTCACACTTTGTGGTGCTGCTGTCTTTATCCACAGGAAGCTGCTGTGCAGGAAAATTCATGAAATCTTAAAGACAAAACTGCCGACTTCATGTTGTCCTCCTGTTGGCCCCTATGTGAGAATTCTCCATCCTTCATCTATTTTTCAAACAACAACATCACCCTGATATTACTTTATCTTTCATTTCCCTTTTTGGAAACCATCTCAGATCTTCTTTAACGTCTTTGCGTGGAACATTTTGGCTGCAACTGGTGTTAACTCTCAATCAGGGGTTTAATCAGAACTTTTCTTTATTAGACCTACTACAGTGGGTATGGAAAGTATTCAGATCCCCGTCAATTCTCCACTCTTTGTTATATTGCAGTCATTTGCTAAAGTCAATCAAATTAATTTTCCCTTGTTAATACACACAAAGCACCCCATACTGACAGAAAAACAGAATTTTAGAGTTGTATGCAGATTTATTAAAACAGAAAAACTGAAATATCACATGGTCCTAAGTGTTCAGACCTTATGCTCATTATTTAATAGAAGCACCCTTTTGAGCTAATACAGCCATGAGTCTTCTTGGTAAAGATGCAAGTTTCTTACACCTGGATTTGGAGATCCTCTGCCGATAGAATCATATGTGGTTTGTCTGTCGCTCCACAAAGGGTCCCAAATCACAGGACAGCTCCGGAAGGATCTTCTTCAGGAATCTCGTCAGCGCTCTCACGCATTTACTCAAGAGAGCATGCTCTGCCAAATCCTCCAAAAACATAAAATCAGCAATTCTACAATGTCAGATTCCAGTCGGTCACAGGTGTCTTTTATAGGTTTTAGCACAAATTATGTGGCATGGTTGTTTTTCCACCGAAAAAATTTATTGGATTGATAATTTATGGATGGGGAACATGTGTAGACGACAGAGACCTTCAGTACTGCGGTTCCTCCGTTCTACCGCCAGGTGCTGTTTGTACGTATGATCTGAGGTTTTCTTAAATGTAGGAACATTTTCATGCACAAGTACAAAATGAAGAATACCACATAATGTGTAAATTAGTTCCTACCCATGACATATGCACAGATTTGTGCGAACAGTCAGGTCCATAAATATTGGGACATCGACACAATGCAAAAATTTTTGGCTCTATACACCACCACCATAGATATCAAATGAAACGAACAACATGTACTTTAACTGCAGACTGTCAGCTTTTATTTGAGGGTATTTACATCCAAATCAGGTGAACGGTGTAGGAATTACAACAGTTTGCATAAGTGCCTTCCACTTGTTAGGGGACCAAAAGTAATGGGACAGTTGGCTTCTCAGCTGTTCCATGGCCAGGTGTGTGTCATTCTCTCATTATCCCAATTACAATGAGCAGATAAAAGGTCCAGAGTTCCCTTCAAGTGTGCTATTTGCATTTGGAATCTGTTGCTGTCAACTGTCAAGATGAGATCCAAAGAGCTGTCACTATCAGTGAAGCAAGCCATCATTAGGCTAAAAAACAAAAGAAACCTATCAGAGAGATAGCAAAAACATTAGGCATGGCCAAAACAACAGTTTGGAACACTCTCAAAAAGAAGGAACGCACCGGTGAGCTCAGCAACACCAAAAGACCCGAAACACCACAGAAAACAACTGTGGTGGATGACCGAAGAATTTTTCCCTGGTGAAGAAAACACACTTCACAACAGTTGGCCAGGTCAAGAACACTCTCCAGAAAGTAAGTGTATCTGTTTCAAAGTCAACAATCAAGAGAAGACTCCACCAGAGTGAATACAGAGGGTTCACCACAAGATGTAAACCACTGGTGAGCCCCAAAAACAGGAAGGCCAGATTAGAGTTTGCCAAACAACATCTAAAAAAGCCTTCACAGTTCTGGAACAACATCCTATGGACAGATGAGACCAAGATCAACTTGTACCAAAGTGATGGGAAGAGAAGAGTATGGAGACGGAAAGGAACTGCTCATGATCCTAAGCATACCACCTCATCAGTGAAGCATGGTGCTGGGAGTGTCATGGCGTGGGCATGTATGGCTGCCAGTGGAACTGGTTCTCTTGTATTTCAATTCAAAGATAATTTATTACAGTTTTTCTCAGTTGTTTACACACATTTTCTGAAAGCATGCCTCATATTCTCAGAACTCTACACACAAATCCAAAAATATGATATGCAGTACTGCCATTTTCTAGTGAGAGAAGATTTCTTGCCTATTCTCATTTTGGAAGGTCCGGATGATGGATGCTACAGTATACCTGCTCAAATTTGGCTGTACTCTTTGCCCAGCCTCCCTCAGTGTAAGACCATGGTTGACCACATGATCAACCAAAGTGGTTCGGATCTCATCAGAGATTACGGTCCTTGGTCTTCCTCATCCTCGTCCTCCCTGTCCTCCCCGCCCTCCTCCTTTTAATCTCACTCCTCTGGCTCTGCCTCTGTTTCCAATGTTGGCATCCATTGCTCCAACACAGAACAGCTCACCTGTTGCCCTTTTATGCTAAAGCTCTTATTGCTGATTGTGAAACGAGATATTTTCTGAATGAAAATTGTGCCAACAGCAGAGAATTGTGTGTAGTGATTTGAGAAAAGTGTGTTTTAAATTTGCAATTTGACTGCAAAGCAGGAATTGTGCTTGTAGTTTAGCAGAATTGGTTAAGGGGGTTGGTGAATTGGTTACATGTTGTGGTCATTTTGTCTAAAGTACCAGAAAATGTGTGTAAACAATTGAGAAAAACTGTAATCCCAGAGCGAAATTAGAGTTTCAGTACAAACAATTCTGAGATCAGACATGCATACATAGGCATAGACACATGACAAGAAATGGTGACTGTGGTCATTTGCAACCCAAGTCGCGCTACCTTAATAGAGATCAGAGGGTTCATATGAGGATTGAGTCAGGTGGAGGGGAAAAAAGGCCCTTCAGAGTTACTCTCCACAGGGGGGGGCGGCTCTGCTATGCAAAAAACACCTCAGACAGAAATGCAACAGACTTCAGACAATACACAACACTAGGTGGGGAGGTAGGGTTGGGGACTATCCTCACATCAGTGCATGCAGCCACAAGAGCAGCGCTCATCACCTCCGTTTGGACAGGGGAGGGAGGTAGTTGGGTAAGAAAGCACAGTGACCCCTGGAAACGGTTCCACGACCTTCACCAGTCTCTGTCCCGCCCAGGCTAGGATAGGGAGACAGAGTTGCCATGGCGACAGCAGCAGATTTATGGTTCTTATTCTGTCCCATTACTTTTGGTCCCTTAACAAGTGGGAGGCACATATGCAAACTGTTGCAATTCCTACACCGTTCACCTGATTTGGATGTAAATACCCTCAAATCAAAGCTGACAGTCTGCAGTTAAAGCACATCTTGTTCATTTCATTTGATATCCAATGTGGTAGTGTATAGAGCCAATAATGTTAGCATTGTGTCGATGTCCCAATATTTATGGGCCTGACTGTAAGTACGGTTGATAAATGAGGGCCCTGCACTGTAAATACGTGAACCCCAACAGAAATCTCCAGCTTGTTTTCCTGCTCTGAGAAACACCTGACTCTTTTCAGCCTCCAATTCACAGCCAGACGGTGTTTTGACTGATAGCTGCTCCTCTGCCCTCGGCTCCGCCAGTCTCTTTCAGGGTGATGATGAAGGAGGCAGAGCTGGAGTTTCTGCAGCTGCTGAAGACTAACTTTGGGTGAAATCAAAATGGCATGTTTTGACACCTTGGTAAAGTGTTCTCTAAAGCCTCTATTATTCATAAACCAAAGAATCCCTGCAGCCTCTCCTGCTGCTTTACCTCTGTCATTTACATCTCATATCCTGAAGGTTTAGTGTAACGTTTCACAGCAGCGATAGTAGAGGAGTCAGATGTTTACTTCAGAGTGCGAGTAATGTTTTAATAAAAGACAACCAGAATCATAAATAAGCATGTCAAATAAATCGTAAATAAGTTATTAACAACATTCAGTATTCAGTTACTTAATTCTTGCATTCTATAAAAGAGCATTCAGGCATTTTTTATTAATCTTAATTAAACAATATTAAAATTAAACCCCCACAGTGAGGCACAATAGATCTAAACAAAAACAAGAAAGAAAGCATCTGCATATTTTGAACAAAACTGATTTATGAACAAATTTGAAAAAGTTGTTACATATAATTTCTTACTTCATTCAGTTAGCTTCTCCTTCAGCTTAAATTTTTTGTCAGGCACCAAACACATAGTACAGAAACCAAAAATATCTATACTTACAGCTCCCTCCTCTCAAATTAACATTCAGCCTCAAGCTGAGGCTCCGTTTTCCCAACTGGGAATCACACTGGAGATGCTTCCTTTAAAGAGTGAGAGGAGTTATCGCTGTAGTCGACGTGTGGTTGTGAGGAGAAACAAATGAAGGGGAAAAAATTCAACAACTCATTGAAATATCAGAGTTCTGTTAAGCTCAGAGAAAAATTCATGTCAGTCAAGATGGATTCTGATTAATCTGATTTTAAACAATCAGTAATGATACATTTCAGAATATATGATCAATCGTTTTCCTTCAGCTTCCCTGTAAAAGTGTGTTGTTTGAAGCTTTATGTCTCAGTAATCATAGTGAGGCCCTGTCCACACGTAGCCGGGGATCTGTCAAAACGTAGATATTTTTCTACGTTTTGGTCTGTCATCCACACGAAAACGGATCTTTTTAAAAACTCCGGCCAAAGTGAAGATCTGCGTTTTCTCCATTTTGGGTGTCTGCGTGTGGACAGACAAAACCGGAGTTTTAAGGTCCGCAACGTCACTTTCCGCGACAAAAAAATGCTGACATCACGTGTGCGACCTGTGTTTACACTAGCCGACATCAGCTGCGCTCTGTCACTACCCGATCCATCAATTGTCCAAGCGCTTTTTGCTTGTTTGCTTTTGCAAGCGGAATTACTGCTCCTTGCGGAAGACCACAGACGAAGGACGAGGTTAAGAACGGGGGAAGTACTGCCGCCTACAGGTCTGACATGTCCTTAACAACGTATTTATCCGGGTACGTGTGGACAGAGTTTGTTTTTAAAACGAGGTGGTGTGGATGCAAGTTTTTGGAGGGGCGGATATTTGTTTTTAAAAAACCCCGGCTACGTGTGGACTAGGCCTGAGTGTCTCTTCACATGCCATATTTGATTTTTTTCTCTCAGGTGTTCTCCAGGGTTCACTGTTAGGTCCTGTACATATAAAAATACATCATAATGTCCTCCTAATTATTCAGATTAACATTAATAGTGTGTAATGCTACTTCCCCTCCAGCCCTACTCAGCGTGACTCAAATCTATTCCATCCAGGTTGACAGCCTTTTCATTGGTAACGGGTCCGTGTTTGCCATCAACTTATCAATACCTGCTTAGGTTTTGTTCCAATCCAGACAAGCCAGACGAAAAGGAAAAGTCAGCAACTGTCGGCCACTGATTGTCGAGGGGGTGGAGTCACTGGTTGCTCCAGAGCCGTCTGCCTGGAGCCTTTTCTGGTTTACGGTGGATACGGAAAATGTTCAGACCCCCGTCAATATTTCACTCTTTGTTATATTGCAGCCATTTGCTAAAATAAATTAAATTCACTTTTCCTTCATTAATGTACACACAGTACCCCATATTGACAAAAAATAAGTAA